>NW_026693772.1:0-205356 GCF_021218885.2 Marmota monax | reverse complement strand
ATTTTAAAAAATGGATCTGTGAATGTCTGTGTGCAAAGACACAAAAAATCTAGATGAATCTTCAGGAAATTATTCTGAGTGAAAAAGAATATGATTTCACATGGTCACATACCATATGCTTCTATTTATGTATCTTTTTGAAATGATAAAATTTTACACACGTTGTGAGTGGAGGGGAATTGAGGGTGTGAGGAGTAGGAGGAGGTGATTGTGATAAAAAAAATCAATAGGAAGGAAATTTGTGGTGTTAGGACTGTTCCCTATCTTGATTGTGGTGCTGGAAATAGGAACATTACCTATGATACAGTTGTGTATCATTTGGTACACACAGATGAATATAAGTAAAATAAAAATTTGAAGAAGATTAATGGATTATAGCAATGTTCATATCCTTGTTATGTTATTATACAGGAGGTTTGCCAAACGTTAACGCTGGGGAAAGTAAGTAAAGAGTACAAGGCATTTGTTTATTTCTTAGAACTTCTGTGGAAAAGAAGAGACATAAGTTAAACTTCATAGGAAAAGTATTTGTTATTTCTTTATTTACTTATTCATTCTATTCCCCAGACAACCAAATAAGAAGTAAATCTCAATATATTTTGAGACATGCAGGAACATACAGATATTTTCCTCTTATTATGCATTTCAGAGGAAGATACTTAACAATATGCCAAAACAAATTGTGCCCCGCCCCCCACCAAAATAAAAGAGCAGGAGTGAAATTCTAGTAAAGTCCTTTTGGAGTATATCAAGAGAGATTTTGGTCCAAATTAAAAATTGAGGGCTCCTGAGAAGGTGTTCCAGAGAAAATAAATGAACCCCCCTGAAATAGGAAGTTTGACTTTTTGCTGGATAAACATGAAGTGAATAAAAAAGTCACATTACTTGCTATTTTTCTTTTTATTTTATTTCATTGATCATTATTAAGAAATAAAATGTATTCATTAGTGACATGAAAAACAAAAAGCAGTTTCTCAAAAATGTATCTAGTTAGCACAAAGTAACACATAGTGTTGTTTTAAAGAACTGAAGAAATTTAGAGTAACAGTGTGTCCAACTTCAATGCTAGGAAATTTACTATGTGCAGAGTGTTTTCACTTATAGTAGTTCTCTATCAGGTCGCTACTGGATGTTCTGAAGTCTTTGGAATATTTTTTTGGGGGAGGGGGTACTGGGGATTGAGCTCAGGGGCATTTGAACACTTAAACACCCATCCAGCTCCCCCCCCCTTATTTTTTTGTATTTTATTTAGAAGCAGGATCTCACTGAGTTGCTTAGCATCTTGTTTTTGCAGAGGCTGGCTTTGAACTAGTGATCCTCCTATCTCAGCCTCCTGAGCTGCTGGGAATATAGAAGTGTGCCACAGTGCCCAGCAACTCTTGGGAATCTTTAATGCTTATTTAAATTGTATTTTGAATCATGTTCCCTGTAAGCTGTATAATTACCACAAATGTGAAAACTGCCAAAGACAACAGAAGAATGTTGGTGTCTATGAAAATTCTAATTAAGATAACCCATAACCTTTGATCACCTCTGTATTAGTTTACTGTCTCTTTTAGTGAGCATATTTTCATTGACTATTTCATTAACATTTCTTAAATAAAATACAATATTTGAAAATTCATAGTGACCAGCAGGTCTAAATGGTTACCTGTTATTTCTGCAGAATGTGCTCCTTCTAAGGAATTAATAAGAGTTTGTGTGGCCCATTCATTATGTGTGGTTGTTTATCTGGGTGACAATATGTTGGACATTTTAATAGGTTCAGAGAAATCTGTGATCATCATGTTCCAGTCATATAATGAAAAATCCAACCCCATATGAAAAAGAGAATTGTAGACGGTGGAAAATGAGCTATTAAAATAGAAAAACATCTCTGGCAAAAGAGCAAATAGAAAACATTAAACTGATGAGCGATTTCTCAACCTTGGGAACAGGGTCAGAATGAAAAACGTTACTACAATGGAATCGCCCCTTAACTATTATATTTGCAGTTTTCCTGTAATGAGTGAGATATCCTTATCAAGAAAAAGCAATTACTAAAGAATGTACCTTCTGGGAAGTAAATTTATAAGGTGAGCACACTTAACCTAGAGATTAAATCTTAAAAAAAATAAAAAGATCACTAATGTTCTCACAAAACACTCACATTTCATTGGTTGCCAGAAGTTGCTGACAGGTCGTTAATAACAATAGCAAGTGTTGAAGAGAGTGGCAAGCTTCCTGTTAACTAGTCTGTGTGGCTGTCCAATTTAGAGATTCATTTTATTGTGTGTGCACATTACCAGATAAAATCAGCAAGTGGGTTGATATTGCTGCACCCTCCACCCCACTTGGACCTGAGAAAATTCACTGATATTTCTATTCAGCTCTACACTAATGCATCTGACTACTTCCTGAAACATTAATCAAACATGGCTAGAATGAAAATCAATAGAACCCTGAAACATAGCTCTGGATACCAAAATCAGTGTGAAAAAAGACAGAGCATGCAGCATCTTTCTCAATGTTTTGGAGAATTGTGCTAACATTGCAAAGTGCAATTGTTCTTTTTTCCTTCTGTAAACAGCTATGGATATGAATTTTATATGACACTTTCAATGCTAGGTGATGTATTCCAGAACAATATTATTAAAGGCTGTGCCTCTGTCTCTCTACTGGCTGTTATTTATGATTGCTTCTTTGTGGCAAACAAAACACCAAACACAAATAAATAATGGTAAGCTGTGTATGTGCTTTTTCCCCACAGTATTTGGTATTTGCTCAGTAAAGGGGTCTGTTCATGTGAAACCATATTATTTTTAAGAGGGTATACAGAGAATACAATACCCAGGCAATAAATTCCCTTTTATAAACTAATCAACTGATTCAATTGATAAAGAATAATCTAGAACATAACAGAAACAGTTCATTGCAACTGAATAAGGAGATCAATCCTTTCTTGTTCTCTGCCCATCCCCCCATACACATACATACACACACACAAAAGCTAGACTCTTAAATACACAAAAATGGGAGTGACATCCCTCATTTTGCATGAGTTTTGATGTTTAATTGGCATTTAATGCCAATTAAATAATTATTCACCATACTTGATCCTGACTTCACACTTAGTATTTTTTTAAAGTCAGGAAATAATATAAAAATAATTATAACAACTTCATATCTTAGAATAATTGACATATAACACATAAAATTTGTTTACAGGCTAAATACTAAGAATTTCTAATTATATTATGTTTCCAATCTTGAAATGTTAAAAACAGAAAACTTAGGGAAATAGTGTTTCATTTTACTAAGCATTAGTTGCACTTGGAGTTAATTGTATTCTGCTACAGTATATAATTCTTACTAAAACATGGATGGTATACTTCTGTCCCCAGTCCCATGACTAGTGTGCTTGCTTACACAGTCTCTCTCTTTCTCTCTCTCTCTCTCCATTATTTTTATTTACTAACTCAACTGCCCATTACACAAATAAATTATGAGAGCATATTTTATCATCAACACTTTATATATGAGGAAATTGAGGTTCATGTGACTAGAATTTATGTACCAGGCAACTCCAGTCCAACTTGGCCCAAGTTTTCTTTTTTAATTTATTTATAGATGACAGTGGAATGCATTACAATTTTTATTACATGTATAAAACACAATTTTTCAAATCTCTGGTTGTATAAATAGTATATTCAAACCAATTCATGCCTTCATACATGTACTTTGGATACTAATGATCATCACATTCCACCATCATTAATTACCCCATGCTCTCTCCCTTCCTCTCCAACCCTTCTACTCTATCTAGAGTTTCTCTATTCCTCCCATGCTCCTGCTCCCTATCCCACTATGAATCAGCCCCCTTATATCAAAGAACATTCAGCATTTGGCTTTTGGAGATTGGATAACTTCACTTAACATTATCTTCTCCAATGCCATCCATTTACATGCAAATGCCATGATTTTATTCTCTTTTATTGCAGAGCAATATTCCATTGTGTATATATGCCATATTTTTTTTATCCATTCATCTATTGAAGGGCATCTGGGTGGGCTCCACAGTTTAGCTACTGTGAATTGTGCTGCTATAAATATTGATATGTCTGTGTCCCTGTAGAATGCTGTTTTTAAGTCCTTTGCGTATAGACGGAGGAGAGGGATAGCTGGATCAAATGGTGGTTCCATTCCTAATTTTCCAAGAAATCTCCATAGTGCTTTCCATATTGGCTGCACCAATTTGCAGTCCCACCAACAGTGTATGAGTGTATCTTTCTCCCCACATCCTCACCAACATTTATTGCTGTTTGTCTGCATAATAGCTGCTATTCTGAAATTATAGAGTGGTTTTGATTTGCATTTCTCTAATTGATAGTGATGATGAACATTTTTTCATTTATTGTTGATTGATTGTATACTATCTTCTAAGAAGTGTCTGTTCAGGTCCTTGGAGCATTTATTGATTGGGTTATTTGTTTTTTTTTTTTTTTTTTTTTTTTTTTTGGTGCTTAGCCTTTTAAGTTCTTTATACACCCTAGTGATTAGTGCTCTATCTGATGTGTGGGGAGTAAAAGTTTGCTCCCAAGATTTAGGCTCTCTATTCACTTCACAGATTTTTTTTTTTTGAGATGAAAATTTTTAGTTTGAGTCCATCCCATTTATTGATTCTTGATTTTAATTCTTATGCCACAGGAGTCTTATTAAGGAAGTTGGGGCCTAATCCCACATGATGGAAATTAGGGACTACTTTTTCTTCTATAAGATGTAGGGTGTCTCGTTGTAATCCTAGGTTGAATTTTGTGGATGGTGAGAGACAGGGATTTAGTTTCCTTTTGTTGCATATGGATTTCCAATTTTCCTAGCACCATTTGTTGAAGAGGCTATCTCCAATGCATGTTCTTGGCACTTTTGTCTAATGTAAGATAATTGTAGTTCTGTGGGTTAGTCTCTGTGTCCTCTATTGTGTACCTTTGGTCTGCCAGTCTGTTTTAGTGCCAATACAATGCTGGTTTTGTTACTATTGCTCTGTAATAAAGTTTAAAGTTTTGTATAGTGATGCCACTTGTTTCACTCTTCCTGCTAAAGGGAATATTGGTATAAAATATTGGTAGAATATTGGTAGAAAAGAAAAAGTAGTACTTCTTGCTAAGGATTGCTTTAGCTATTCTGGGTCTTTTATTTTTCCAGATGAATTTTATTATTGCTTTTTCTATTTCTATAAGGAATGTCATTGGAATTTTGATCAGAATAACATTAAATCTGTATAGTGCTTTTGGAAGCATGGTTATTTTGATAATATTAATTCTGCCTATCTATGAGCAAGGTAGTTCTTTGTATCTTCTAAGGTCTTTTTTGATTTCTTTCTTTAGGGTTATGTAACTTTCTTTATATAGGTCCTTCACCTCTTTGGTTAAGTTGATTTCCAAGTATTTTCCTTTTTTTGAGGCTAATGAATATAGGATAGTCTTCCTTTCTGAGGATTTGTCATGGATATACAGAAATGCCCTTGACTTATGGGTGTCAGGAAATAGAAAAAGAGGCAGCACTTCCAAACTCATTATATGAGACCAATAATACTCTGATTCCAAAACCAGGCAAAGACACATCAAAAAAATTAAGTCTAATATATCTAATGAACATAGATGCAACAATCATTAATAAAATTCTGGCAAATCAAATACAATAACATATTAAAAAGATTGAGCACCAGGATCAAGTAGGATTCATCCCAGGTTTGCAAGTTTGGTGCAATATACAGAAAACAGTAAATGTGATTAATCACATCAATAGACTTAAAGATAAGAATCATATGATCATCTCAATAGACACAGAAAAGTATCTGACAAAATACAGCACACTTTTATGTTCAAAACACTAGAAAAACTAGGGATTAAAAGAACATATCTCAATATTATAAATGCTATCTATGCTAAGCCCCAGGCCAACATTATTCAAAATGGAGAAAAATTGAAGGCATTTCCTCTAAAAACTGCAACAAGACAGGGATGACCTCTTTCACCACATCTATTTAACATAGTTCTTGAAACACTGGCCAGAGAAATTAGACAGACAAAAGAAGTTAAATGGATACACATAGGAAAAGAAGAACTCAAATTGGCACTATTTCCTGATGATATGATTCTATACCTAGAAGACCCTAAAAGTTCCACCAGAAAACTTCTAGAACTAGTCAATGAATTCAGCAAAGTAGCAGTATATAAAATCAAGTGTTTTTTTTTTTTTTTTTTTTGGTGCGGGGGGCATGGTACAGTCTGTTATCCTTAACATTTCCCCCTTCAATTTCATGGAAGTCCTACCTCTTTGGAACTGATGTTCTTTTGCTTTCTCCTATATGCACTTAAAGCTGCCATTACTTTTCCAAGGCTTAGCCAGGGAATTGACCTATTCCTGCTAAAGTCCTATACCCTCTTCTATTAACAGTTATTGCCAAGCTTTTTATTCTGATAGACCCTAGCATAAATTTAATTTTTTTCTCATTATTTTCTAAGATTATTTCTTTCATGTTGTTGATTCACCATCTGTGCTGGGAATAATGAGACATAGTGCAGAGTGATTGGTGCCCATGATCACTATCACCTACAGTGCAAGAAAAGGATCGCTGTTCCTTTCCATGTGGTATCTTTCCTTAAGGGTCCACATCTCAGCCACATGGAACTGATCTAAAGTTCTGTGAGTCTGTTTGAAAATAGACTATGAAAATTGTTTCTTAATTTATATACATTAACAAAACTAATATTTAGGAATAAGATTCTAGGCACATGAGCTCTCCTGGGAACATCATATTTACACTATTCAAACTGATGTCTCTTTTAATATCTACTAGACTGATTCATGGCATTAAGTGGAAGCCCAGAACATTTAGCATTTAAAATTATTGTTAAGTGTTAAAAATTGGTAGAAAAGAAAGAGTAGTTAATTTGAGTTACACCTTTCATTCCTATTATTTCTTTCCCATTGCTAAAGAAGATAATTGCTCAGCAAGTATTCAAAGAAATTCTCAGAATGAAGCCAAGGGCAGATATAAATCCCTAATAATGAATAATAAGGTATGAGCTCTATAAAAACGATATTAGAACACTTCATTGCCTTAGATGACTCTTGAAATTCCTTAGGATGGAAGAATAAAAGACAAATTTTAATCCCTACAATTAAGACATCTTAATAATCCAATCCTGTTTTTCAAATGATTGGTTGTGATATTTTTCAACTGTAGCATATATTCTTTGAGTCTATTTCTCAAAAAAAATTATCATCTTCTGAACTGATCACAATTTTATGATCCTCATGGGTCTCATCCTGAACTACAAAAGTGAAAGTTTCTTTTTCTAGGCATTATTCACAAACCTGCTAATAAGGGACCAGATTTTTCTACTTTTGTTCTTGTACAGGGTAAGTGTGTTAGAGGCCTTTTGAAATTTAGCTCAAAATGAGTGGTTGCCTCATCCTCTCCTTTTTGTCCAATCCTGGCACTCTGAGTCATTCTAGAGATTTTAGATTTTCTATATGAACTTTATATCACAGAATCAATATATGTCATATTTTCATGTTGTGTAAAGATTATGAGTCACAACATTTACATGCTCTATGTCTGTTTGGTATTGAGAAAGAGAACTGATTAGCTTTAATATTTCAATCCTAAACAGTACACATGACTTTTTTTCTTCTCAAGGGAACTGTATGTTCAAAATGTCATCAATTTTAATTTCAGGCTAATAGGATTTATTCTGATTAAGTATGTACATCAAATCCATCCTAGAAATAATACAGATATACAATACATACATTATTTATGTAAATTAAAACATGCAAAAGACTTAGACTCTATCTGGCAATGAGCACTACAGTAGTACTTTTTATTATGATGATTCACTTAACACAAGATAATATGAGGGATATTGCTCTGGTTTATTAGGTTAATAATTGAGGGTCACTGGGTAATAAATTCTGATTAAGTTAACAAAATTAATCTGTCCTGTGGTTTATATCCATATTTCTAATTCTAAAGAAGGCACTAATGTCACTAGTTTATCTTCCCTCCCATGTAATGGAAAAAAGATCCTCATTTAAGTCTCATAGAAGTTTGGTAAGACTTGTTCCCATGTTTGTTTGTTTGTTCTCTTTTTTTGTAAATTTATTTTAACTGATACATAAAAACAACAACAAAAAAAATATAAAGACGTATCTTTTTGCTTCATTAGAGAAACACCACACTTTAAAAAAATAAGAATTCTACAAAGATCAGTCCCACTCAACAAATTCTATAATCCTGAAAATACATGGAGAGAGAAAAAAGCAATTATGAACAAAATTCTCTATTGGAAAGCTCTCCACTAAAGCCTTGAATTCCACTTGTATTGCTTCATTTTGGGGAATATTGATTCTTATATAAAACAAAATTCATAAGAAGCTTTTTTATGAGCCACAAACAGATTAAAGCAGAAGAAAAGAGAAAAAGGCTACTTGAGATAGACATCATTAGTGTTGAGTTTTCAATGATTCATAAATAATATAAGGAGAATTTTTAAAACTAAAATCATATAAACATGTGATTTAAAATATCATGGTCAAAATTAGATTTAAAGGCCTCAAAACAAAAAGTTAAATATGGAAAAATATTTTTTGCATTTAAGTAGTACATTAGGTTTGAGGAAGATTACTACGAGCTGCCATTTCAACTCATAGTTGAACTATGCTTCATTTTACTTGGAAAATTCATTAGGTTCAGCAGATAGTTCCCCAGCAATTCTATATCCACAATGCATATGTGCCATTCTGAATACCATATGTAAACAGCCTTCAACCACAACTAGAGTGTATGGAGATAAAGTCAGTGTTGTGCATGTAAATGTAGCAAGATTAAATCACTCACTGATATCTAATAAATACAACACCTGCTATACTTTTTCTGTTATGCTGCATTATACAATCAGTGTTTAAGGATGCACTTGTACATTGAATTGGAATGCCATTTAGGTTTTAATTTGTCATTATTTTAATTTGACATTATTTTCCAATATTATTGATAGCTAAAGTGGAAAATAATGAAGAAATAACAGTGCAGTACTAATGTGTAGTATTCCAGTGGAGTGCAAAAGAATGTTGCAAAATTCTTGTATGTTTGGGTTAGGGGGGAGCAAACACACACACGCACGCAATCTTAAATATGATACAAAAATATTTGTGTGTATTTCCAGCTATTATGAATATATATAATATCTGATACACTATATATATATATATATATATATATATATATATATATATATATATATATACATAGTGTTTCTTGCAAAAGAGAGAGTAATATTAAAATGAAATGCATGAAGTTCACATATATTTTTACATTTATTGTGGAGGGTAAGTTTTTTTTTTTGGTGTTTTTGGTTCTTTAATCTTTCATGGATTAAATCTATTTTTTGGTGGGGGTGGGGACTGGAGATTGAATTTGGAGGCACTTAACCATTTAGCAACATCCCTACTCTTTTTTAGTTTTTATTCTGAGACACGGTTTTGCTAAGTTGCTGAGGCTTCCTTTGAAATTTCAAGTCCTGCCTCAGCCTCCCCAGCTTGCATTACAGGCGTGCATCCCTGCACCCTGTAGAAATGTATGGACTGTAAATCAATCTATTCTGTGCTAACCATGAGAAAGGTGCTAGGTAAAATGAGAACTGCTGTGGGATCTCTTTTTATTCACAAAATTATTTATTTCCTGTCTTATTATCTGTTTCATAAAACATTTATTACACATCTAACATCTACCAAGAAGAGCAAAAGGACTTAAAAATACAGAATTATTTATTTAAATGCCCACTATTCATCTCCAGTAGGCCAGTCAAAGGGAAAACTAAAACCAAAATATGTAAATGAATTTGGTATTTTTATTTATTTGCATTCACCAGTACTCTTAGATCCTCTTAGTGATAATTAGCCTCACTTTCTGCTCTATCACAATCTAACCTTGACTCTTCATTCTCCCATGCATCATTTGTGTATGGGGTAGGGGGATTGAACCCAGGGAGACTTTATCCCTGTGCCACATCCCCAACCCTTTTTAGTTTTTGCTAAAGCTAGCCTTGAACTTGCAATCCTTCTTCTTCAGTCTCCCTAGTTGGTGATATTACAGGTGTGCAGCAGCATACATGACTCCCTTACATCTTTTCTGTGTACCAAGCTAGATAATAAATCTTAAGGATAGTATTTATGAATTGCAGTTAAATAGATCCCTTTCTCTTCATTTCATTTTCAGGTAAACAGGTCCTCTTGTTTTATTGTCTGGATTATCACAGTCCCTGTGCTTGAGGATGACTCCTTTCATATCCACTGTAACCATAGATGCCATTACGTTCTTTCTTATCAAAAGCAGATATTAGCTCATATCCTTCTTGCTTTAAATGCTTCAGTGGCTTCCCATTGGTTTAGAATTAAATCCCAATTAATTGTATGTACTAAGAGGTCATTTGAGATCATGTTTGTTTACCCTTGCTGTTTTATGTCAAGTAATTTTCTCATTTATACCTTTCTTTCCAATTAAATATTTATCATTTTTCTAATGATAGTACTTTTGAATATTTTTTTCTCCATCTCTTGAAATAACTCTATGGAATGTTATTCTCCTAATCTAATGAGTAGCATTAATTTCTTTTTAAATTTTAAACTGAATTTGCATTTTTGGAAGAAACTCAACTTTATATTGATGAGTAATCAGTATCCACACAGAATTTTAAAAATTTGAAGATATTGCATACATACAAAAAAGTTTGCAAAATTATTATCATGTAGCTCAGCAAGTATCAAAAAAAAAAAAAAAACACACACACACTTTGATTCAAAACCCAGGTAAAAACTAGTTGCTAAAGATTTAATGATTATAACCAGCAACCTCACATACCCCAAGCAATTCACATGTTGAAACCTAATCCTCAAGGTGATGATATTTGTTGAGGACTTTGGGAAGTAATTAAGTCATGATAATGGAACTCTCATGGATGGAATTAGTGACCTTATAAAAGAGATCTTAGAGAGCTTCTTTGCCCCTTCTGCCATGTGAAGACACAGTAAGAAACCAGCCCTCCATGAAACAGGAAGGAAGTAGAAAATTTGCCACTGTCTTTAATTTTGGACATCCCTGCCTCCAGAGCTTTAATTTTCCTTTGTTTATAAGCCTACTAGTTCATGCAGATTGTTTCAGAACCTGAACAAACTAGGCTTTCCACAAGGCCACTTAGTTTCCCATCCTACCTATTATGGTTTAGACGTGAGGTGTCCCCCAAAAGCTCAAGTATGAGACAATGCAGGAAGGTAAAGAGGAAAAATGATTGGGCTCTAAGAGTCTTAACCCAATCAGTGGTTTAATCCCCTGATAGAGTTTAACTGAGTGGTAACTGAAGTGGTAGGGTGTGGCTGGAGGAGGTGAGAATTGGGGCATGGCTTTGGGTGTATATTTGTATCTGGCCAGTGGACTCTGTCTCTGCTTCCTGGACACAATGAGTTACTTCCCTCTGCCACATTCTTCTGCGATGATGTTCAGCCTCATCTCAAGCCCAAGATATGGAACCGGTCTTGTATGGATTGAGACCTCTGAAACCCTGGGCTCTCAAATAAACTTTTCCTCATTTACAACTGTTTTGGTTGGGTCCTTTAATCACAACATCAAAATAGCTGACTAATACATCATCAATATTTCTTTTTTCTAAGAGAGAGTGAGAGAGAGAGAGAATTTTTTAATATTTATTTTTTTAGTTTTCAGCAGACTTAACATCTTTGTTTGTATGTGGTGCTGAGGATTGAACCCGTGCCGCTCGCATGCCAGGTGAGCACACTACCGCTTGAGCCACATCCCCAGCCCACATCATCAATATTTCTACCAAATGAAAATACTCTTCTGAATTCCGTCTACATAGAATAGTGTATCTTGTGTTTTTTAGCTTTCTTTGTATGGAGGAGATTCTTAGGAGCAGCCTGCATGCAATGACCGGTTAAAATAGGATATAAAGGAATGGCCTCCCTCATTTCTCACACTGGGGTAAATTCTGAAAGCCATTCCAGCTTCAGATCATCCCATTGGGACATGTGGGGCTATCTTAACTCTATCCCACTTAAGTTATTTTACCTCTCTCAACTTCTATTCATTCCATTTTAATTGAAGTAATTAATAGTACACAAAATATAGCATCATTATTAAGATTATGCATATAAAGTCATTAACACATGCTTTGTATATACTAAGTACTCATTATATGGTTCCTAACATATGTAATTAGACTCTGGATTTAGAATGGAGCACATTTGAATTCTAAATTCCTATAGAGTTACTTTGCGGTTTAAATTCTAACATTTTCTTGTTATATAGCCATTGTCCTCCTTGTTCCAGTTTTTGCCTCTGTGAAACAAATTTACTCCAAATTTAGTGGCTTAAAATATGCATATTAGGTTCATGAATTCTGAGGACCAAGAATTCAGAAGAGATAGAGTGGGGAATTTATTCTACCTCGCAATATCTGGACCTCAGCTGTGAAGACACTAAGGGCTGTTTGGGACTCCCAAAGATTCACCTACCCACCTCTCCAGGCCCTAGGTGTGAAGAGCTGGAAACCAGGGATGATGAACAGATCAACTACATGTGTTCTTTCTGATAGATTTGGCTTCATCATGAGATGTGGCCTCAGGGTAGTCAGAGTTCCAAACTTCAGGGCTTGAGCAAGTCAACTGGAAACTCCATTGCCTTTTTGAAAGTGATACCAAGTGATTTCTGTCACTTCTATAGCTTACAGGAAGTCATAAGTGCACCAAAGCTTTACCAAAATAGCTAATATTTTGGAGTCTTTTGCATAACTATTTTTTTTTTCCATTCTTCATTAGCTTAGGTTCCACAGTGTTGGGGATTGGCAGTTTATGAGAAAATTAGAGTAGTGTCCCCTTATCTACAGTTTCACTCTCCATGATTTCTGTTACTACAGTCAACTGAAATTCAAAGATATCATATGGATAATTTCAGAAATAAGCAATCATAAATTGAATTAAACACTGTTCAGAGTAGCATGAGGAAATATTGTAGCATCTTGCTCTGTTGCACCAGAAACATCTCTTTGCCAATATGTCCCTGCTGTATATACTCTTTGCCCACTAGTCATTTAATAGCAGTCTTGGTTATCACATCAACAGGTACAGTTGCATAAGGCTTATGTTCAAGTAATCCTTATTTCATTTAATGATGGTTCCAAAGTGCAAAAGTAGTGATGCTGGCACTTACATTAAGAAACATTATTGGAACTGTTTTATTTTATTTTATTACTGGTTATTATTATTCATCTATTGCAGTGCCTAACATAAATTATACTTTATCATAGTATTTATGTATAGAAAAAAGTATAGTTAGTATATGTGAGATTTTTGTGTTATCCATGATTTCAGGCTTCCACTGTGAGATATGGCAGGGATCCCCTGTGGATAGAGGGGACTACTGTGACACCTCATCTTCTGACACAGATACCACAAGGTAGAAAGAGAAAGTGAAAAGTGTAGAGATTACAACTCAGGATCCTGATTCAGATTGGGATTTTCTGAGGGATCATCTAAAGAAGTGATATTTAGGCTTAAACATTAGTGGCACCCAAAATCATAAACCCCTTTTCACCACCACTAATTCTGAAGAAAACACAGTTTTCTAATGACAAACATCTTTCAGCTAGAAAACCAGTTTCAGATAAATCCCTTTCAGATGAGACCAGTAACTCACCATTCACTCCTCATTAGGAGACAATTTGACACACACATGTATTTGAATGGCATGTAATCAAATGCTCTCTAAAAGCCCAGGAAAGAATCCCTGTCAACAAACATACCTAATTGTTTAGAGATATTTGTATTCATGAACTATGTTAGCCATCCGATGTTCTCTAAATCATTGCTCCCAAAGGAGACCACAGACAGTTGGCCCTGCCCTATAAAGATCACTCTGGATGCTTAAAAGAACCATAGTAATAGAAACAGAGCATTATTGGAGACACTTATGAGGCCTAAGGTTTCTTTCAGATGCATTTGATACTGTAGAAATAACAACAAAGAAACTGTATCAACATCATCACTGAGTGATTTCTGTATGCTATGCAACACATTCAAGAACTACAGAAAATAATATGTTATTTCAAAAAATGAAACACTTGAGTAATGAGGGTTAAGATTGGGGGCAATGCTGAGCACCATGGCACACTCCTGTAATTCCAGTAGCTAGGGAGGCTCAGATGGAGGATTGCAGGTTCAAAGCCAGCCTCAGAAACTTACCAAGACACTGTTTAATAAAATGGGGGGGGTGCACATCTGGGGATGTTGCTCAGAGTTTAAGAACTCCTAGTTTCTTGATTTCAATCCCTGTACCAAAAAAAAAAAAAAAGATTGGGGGCAATGCAATACAGTTTCCTAAATTGGAAGGAATAGAAGTAGCAAAAGTGAACATCCATATGCCAAAAGTATAGAAATAAACAAAAAATATTACAGAGATACAGACCTTTTCTACATAACAAAACTAGAATGGATTATGAACTTAAATGTTAAATGAAAAACCACAGAATTTCTAGATGACATTATGAAATATACTATATTACTTTGAGTGTCACATGAATATTCAGATACAGCATAAAAACCACTATCCAGGAAATAAAATGAATCAAACTTTAACTTTTACAAATGTTTGCTCTGGGAAAGAAAATGTCATTAAGAGTGAAACTGCTCCTATAGACTGGGATAAAATATTTTCAAATTATTTATCTAATAGTGCTCTTATATTTATAATTAAAGAATTTTTAAAACTCAGAAACAAGAAAATAAACCATCCAACTTCAGTGAAAACAAAGATCTGAACAAAGACCTCACCAAAGAAGATGTAGAGATAGAAAAAAAAATCATGTTGATCCTCAACACTATTTTCTTCAGGGAATAATAAATTGAAATAGTATTTAAATGCTACTACCATTATCATAGATTTATAAAACCAAAAGTAAAGCAAATCTAGGGATGCTAATTGCTGGTGAAGATAGACAGCAACAGATTCCCAATCTTTTCTGGTAGGAATATAAAATGGTAGGTATAGCTATTTTGGATTACAATTTGGAATTTCCTTTAAAAACAAAAAAATAATACTACTGTGAGATTCAGCAATAATAATCTTGGGAATTTTCTAAACTGATTTGAAAATTATATCCACAAAAAATGTGCATGAAGATGTTATAGCAGCTGTAGTATTAATCTCTAAAAACTGGATGCAACAAGAAGCCATTCCATGACTAAATTACCCTACATATATAGAACAGAGTACTAGTTAGCTCTAATAGAAAATGAGCTATCAAGCCAGGAAAAAACATAGGACTATGGAGTGCGTATTGCTAAGTGAAAAAAGTGAGAGCGATAAGACTACTTATTGTTTGATTCAGTTTGGGACTGAAAAGATATTTTTAAAAAGGCAAAAGTATAGCTAAAGAAAATATATTAGTGACTATTGGGTTCACAATCAAGGCTGAAAGTTGAATGGTTAGAAACATGAGGAAATATTTAGGACACTCGAAACTGTTCTCCCATAGTGGATATAAGATCCAATGAATTTGTCAAAACACATAGAACTTTACAGAACAAAGAATGAGACTTAATGTATATAAATTAAAAAGAAATGTTTAGGAAGTTGGGGAATGCAGAATGTGACTGTATAATTTACATGTATCATAAATATTTGAGATAGTCTCATTGATGTGATACACAGGAAAAAAAAAAAACTGTTGACGAAACTAACTTTGCAATCGAGCAAATCTGTAAGACTGAAGGCAAAAGCAACTTTAAATAAGAACTGTCTCCTAGTTGTCTGCCGCAGTCTGGCTGCAGCAAAATAACCGGGGGGTGATGAACCACTTGTGTACATTGATACAGCAGGAATGGGAGCCGTTTATTGTAGGACAGGAGGGGTATATATACATTCCACACAGCTTATCTTAATTAACATAAACTAGATACAGCAGTCAACCAATAAGGAATCTCCACACTTAATGGCTCACTGGCGTTACTTCACAAACCACTCCCTCTGGCAAAATGCCAGGCACCATCCTGACTTGTTTACAGACCCTAACAGTTGTCCATAGTTGGTAAAGTTGTTTAACAATATTAAGGAATCATAATTGTTCTATTCATTATAACTGTATTTCTTTGTGACAGATTATTTCCTACTGTCATTCTAACTAGTCTTTCCTTCTTTCATAACTTCTTTCTTACCTGAACATTTCTGATACATGGTTACCATATGGTAGAAGAGAAGCAAATATCAGACCTGTCTTTTTGAAGCTTACAAACTGCTAAGAGGATCAGACATAAAAATCAATTATCACAGTGATAGAAAAAAGAAATATAACACACAGAAAGTCTACAGAAAGGAATTTGTAATAAATTACTCCAGTATTCAAAGAAACAGAGATATGAAAATGTGAACCAGAAGAATTAATTCAGAGAAGGTTGAAAGACCAATAATTTTTGTATGTTTCTTAATTCTACCACAAAAGCCATTTCAAATGTTTTTCTCATGTAGCCAAAAACAAAAGCGAAAAAGAAAAAAAATATCATTCGTAGCCATGTGTTGTAGACTTCACTGCTATAGACCTAGAGTTATAAAGGATTAAAGAAAATGAAATGTATGACTCTTTCATGGAAGTGTCAGGCTGTTGAGTGGTTCCAGGCTAGTTGGTCGTCTTGCTCCATGAGTTCCTCAGAAATTTAGGCTTTTCTCCTCTTTTTACTTCACTCACCATAACATGTGACATTGTTCTCATAGCTGAATATGGCAATTAGGATCTACAGTGCTTTATTCACATTCAGGCATTAGGTAAGAAGACCAGGTCTAGGGAAATAAAACAGGGGAGATGAGAGCCTGCTGTCATTAAGGGAAAACTTTAAGATTTGACTTATAACACTTCTATTTATATCTATCTTTAACATAGCTGTAAATGAGGTTGAAGAAAATGAGCTTAATTCCAGACAATCATATGCCCTACTAAAAATTGTCATAAAGGAAAAAAAAATAGATATGCAGCTAAAAGTTTCATACCTATCTTCAATCCAGAAGAAGTTACATTGTTCTCAGTCTCTCTGCCTACATGTATAAACCATCATTACCCATATTCAGTTACACAGTTACACATACATTGTGGTTGTAAAACAATGTTGACTAATAGAACTTCATGCAATGATAAAAATCTCTGTTCATGTATAAAATACCCAGTAGTCACATAGGCTACTACTGAGAATTTGAAATATAGCTTGTATGAATTAAGATCTAAATTTTTTATTTGGATTGTTTTTATTTATTTAATTTTAATTTCAATAGCTGCATGTGGCTGACACCTACCATATTAACAATTTAGCTGTGGAACTTATAATGTTTTCATATCTATCATCAGTTCAAATTTGCTTCTTACCTTCAAATGGTCTGTTTACAATTTCTTTAGTTTAGTTACCTGATAAGAACAAACTTTATACTATGAGAAAGTGGGAAAAAACTTAGTTGTAAATACATGATTCCTTCCTTATTTATATTTCTCCACCAAAATTGTAGTTTGTTTTCTTTCTAAAATTTAGCTTTCACATTTCTCAATTAAAACAAACAAAATACAGATAAACTGATATGATCCTTTACACTAATTGTAGCATTTTCCAGGAGTATGTAAGTACTTATTTCTCCCAGTTGCTCATGTCATAATAATAAGTGAATCAACACTAGAAACAATCTAAAAAGTCTGGAAGAATATCATGTCATAGTTCTAATGGTAACAACTTGCCATATTTTTTAATATTTCAAGAATTTCTACCCACTGTCATATCATTTGTCACATTCAACTTTTTATATTACAAATCTATTGCCTATGGACATAAGTATGTATTTCTATGTCTGCTCGTGGGAGCACATTCACATGTCTGTAAGGAAAGAGGGGAATGAGGAGAGAAACACAAATCTCAACACACAAAGAGAAGACATAGGATGTTCTGACTGGTAAGTGTACATGAAATGTGAAGCTATTTCAAGGATATTAGAAGAGGAAAAAGATGAAAAAACTACATTTCAAAGCAAATAATGAGATTTAAATATGAAAACTACAACTTTATATTTAGAAGGAAAGGATGAAACAGTTTATAGAGGAAAAAGCAGGTTATCCACTTGTAGCAAGCATTGTATGTTCTGCAGTGTACCTGCTTGCATTTCATTTCTTCTTACAACATTTTCTCTCAAAACAATTTTCCTGTTCACTACAGTTAGAAATTTGGGCTTTGCTCATCTTATTCTTATAGTTCCAAAATTTGGCTCTTGCTAGGAATGAATTACGTCTATCTATATATTAAGCTTCAGGCAGAACATCAAAAAAGCAATTGCTATTTCAATTTATTAAGTTATTGCAAGCAAATTTATGAGTATGGGACATCTCTGTCAAGAAAATTAGAGGTCCAAAAGTAGAATTTTCCCACTATCACACATTTATACTTAATTTATTCTTCACCTGGAAATAGGAATATGGTGGGGAAACCAGAATATAATACTTAGTTATAGGTAATAGAAGAACAAGAGGGTGTTTTTTTTTATTTGATGTTGATTTTTCTAGAGATTATATTAAGACTACATTTATGTTTCTAAGACAAAATACCTTTTCACATTTCATGTCCAAACTTTGATTACAAGTTTAATATAAGTATCTAACATTTTTGTGTGTAGAAACATAGTTTATAAGACTGAATTCTTCATGTGGAAGAAAAGAGTTTAGGTTAGAGAGGAATTACATGCACAACAGACCATTCCAAGGTGGCTACACACATACAGAGGCCAAGGATTTCTAGGGGATTTACTAAAAATACAGCCAATCAATTATCTTACTCTTTAAAAATAAAAAAAGATTTTGTTCACACCAAAAATTAGAGTGGGAAGCCCTTAAGCTTCTCAGATGTTATGTGCAGCAGGGTGAAAAAGGAAAGGTTTGAATTGGGAAATTATTTGTTCTAAAATGGGAAAAGATAAATTTAAGTTTAAATTCCATGGAATAAAGTTTCCCTGAAGAACACCACACACATAAAGAAGAGCAGTTTGGAGAATTTAAGATAAGATTTACATTTTTTTTTTGAAAAGAGAGAGAATGCAGATCATTTCGTGAGAATAGGGTTAGAGAAGGAAGGAAAGGTGGAGCTGGAGGAGGTGCAGGCACTGGGTCCTTTCAGGAGAAGACAATGCTCCCCTAGGCTGAGGTGCAGGCATGGAGCTTTCCAAGATCTTTCATTCATTTAATATGAAAAAGCCTTCAACCTTTCAAACTTTTCTAAAACTGCATGGCCTAATATCATTGCATTACTTTCATTAAGATAAAATATTCAGAACCATAACTTAGTCTTTAATTTTGAGAACTAATTATCTATAATTGTATCATTAAAGACTTATGAAAAATTTATTTCATATTAAACACAAATTTCAAAAGGAGGGAATGTCTTTACATTGCTGAGGATCTGAACACAGATTTAAAAAAACAAAACAAAACAAAAAAAATGAAAGATAAAATAGAGCACCGCCAGCCTGCAGAATTAAGCCTCTAAATTGGAGGTGGGGTAGAAATTTCTATGACATCCATGGTGACCGTTAAGAATAGTTTTGTACAAAGTTAGGGGTGGTTCTAGAAAATGACCCTGTTTTTCTTGTTTTCTTTCAAAATATAATTTTATTTTAATCTGGAAAAATTTGATATAACAATATAACTTTTGAAAAAAGCCTATTAATTGGCTTTGACAATTATGATTTCCCCTTGAAGTTTAGTGCTATCATTACTTGGAATTCATATCCAGCAAATGCTTTAATAAAGAACACTTCAATACATTAATTGCTAAATAATTTTTATTATTACTGGATGTTTTTCTAAGGAAATAACTCTTTAACTTTGATGAGGAGTACATGAACCTTATACTGCCATTTAAAATAAAGTGTGGTGCATTCTGTCAAACATGCAAATGCTCACAATGTACTGTCACAAAATTCTTGCTTTTCTTATTGACAACTTAGAAGAGATTTAAAAATAAATCAGATATTTCCTGGACAAGATTGATTTAATATATGCTCAGGTGAAAACAAAAAGCACTGTCTCTTTGATGTTGTACAAGGATTGCCTATAAATATGCCACAATAACTATCACAAATCTACATAGTAAGATTGTTCATGATTACTAAAGAACAATGTGTTTCATATTTTCCCAAACTAGGCATTTTATAGAAATATACTATTTCCCATTAAATTTCTTAGTGATAATATTCCTTGGGTGTATGACTACCTATTAAATGTAACTTGGCTGTATTGGTTCTAAATTACACATAATTCACTGCAGGATAGACATTAGATATGATGATGAACAAATGGATTTAAATTTGGAAAGCACAAGATTATCTGCTTTACTGTTAACATGTATCTTTCTAAAAATGTCAAAATAGGCTCAAATGCTTCTGTAGTTATTTATTAATGTGTAGTAAAATAAAATAAAATAAAATGTTAAAACAGTTTTAAAATTCCACAATTTCTGTGAGTAAGGAGTTGCTGAACAATTTGTGTCCCCTGAATGTGTGCAGTTAAGGTGTTTGCCAGGATTGGATTCTCATGGAAGGGGTCAACTGGGGAAGAATTTGCTTTTAAGCTTGCATGGCTGTGGATGGCATTCACCTCCTCACACATCCATGGGTGGAGCCCATCAGTTCCTTGCTGACTAGAGACTGGAAGCTGGAGGCTGTCTTCAGTTCTTTGTCATTGAGCTTTCTCACGAAGCTTTTGAGCTTTGAGCTTTGAGCTTTCTCACAAAGCTCAAAAGTCTATGGGAGTTTCGCTTCTTCAAAGCTAGTGAGGGAGAACAGGCATTGCAATCTCAGGAATGTAGTCTCATAGGCACAGGTTCTCAAGTGGGTCCTATCTTGCCAGATTCATTCAGAAGCAAGTCATTGATCCCACTCATCTCAAAGGGAGAGGAATCACATAAAGATGATGAATACCTGGAGATGAGTCTACTGCAGGATACTGGTGCATCCATTTTCTTCAACCATTTTTCAAAACTAACAGTTGGTAAAATTCATGATCTGGTCTGAAGCAAATTCACCAGATTTTCAGATCTGGTGTCTAAGTTCCAGACATATTCTTACTGCTCTTAAAACAACAACAACAACAACAACAACAACAACAACACCCTCAATCTCATTAAAATATTCTGTCTGCATGAATACTTCCCTTTTCCACACTCTCAGGAGACTTTCTATACAGTATAATTTTTTTTGCTTTTAAGAATATTATATTTTATTAACAAATTATATTTATTTGTAGCTAATCTGTATAACTGTACTAGAAGCTCTGTATCAGGAGAAATGATCTCTTAATGGTCTCATTTATCTTAATTGTCTTGTTTTATTGCTGTACTTTGGATTGGATCCAGTGCTTATCATACCCTGGGCAAGTACTGTACTACTGAACTACATGCCATTAGCTCCCAAAAGTAGGTAACCAAATACACCAATATGAAAATGAATAGGTGGATAGATGGTTTGACAAAAAATGATATCCAGAGGATATTGAGTATTTTAGGTTTAATTTCCTTTAATATTCTGTTTATTTCTAGGCTTAATGATTCTAAATATATTAATGATTATCTCTATTTTAATCTATTTATCCATGAATCCCTTTAGCAAAGGTAATATTAATATTTATGTATATTTTGTATTCAAGAGACTAAAATTCTTCTCCCCTGCCTTTGCCCCCTCCTTTTGAAAAAGCATCTGAAAATATGGGTAACTCACTCTTTTCCATAAGACATTAAAAGATCTCTTTGCCAAGTAAATACAAACTGGAGGATTTAACACAGTCTGTTAGCTTTCATATATATCATGACTTGTTATATGGACCCAGTAAGCTTCCAGGCCCAGAAGTTCCTTGTGCTGAGATGAGAGTAATGTGTGCAGGAGCAGATCCTGTTCAGGACACTCTTGAAGAGGCACAGGTAGATATGTTATATAGAAGACACTGATTTTTATCAGTTGATTAATTAGAGAACTTTATCAGATTTAAAAATAATGTTTCCTAATAAGTGGAGATTCTTAAATTTGAGAAAGCATCATAAAAAAATATATTGAGTCTTTATTTTCATCTCACAAACACTTCTTGAAGTTTACAAAGGTGATCAAGGCCAAGCCACTGCTCCCAATGCATTTATAGTCTAGAGAGGCTTTTTGACCACTGCTCCTTCATAGTCCCTGCTGTGGTCTCTCTGCAGTGCAAAGGATAAGAGTCATTTAGGGCACAGAAAGAGATACGCTCAAAGTACTCCTTCCCATAGAACACTAGTAAATGGTAAGGTGTGCAAATACATGTGACATGGTCTGTATATTTTAACACATCTATTTGGAAATACTCCTAACACTCCAGAAGAGGTGGCCAATGTATTGTAATACTTACTTGGATGTGTGGCCTAAACAAAAGTTTTGTCTTGAAAATCTAAAAATTAATTGTTATGGAAAACTGAAGTAGCAAACTTGGAGATATAGGCAAGTATTTAATTAATTAACAGAGCATGAAGATTAAGATGTCAAAAAGAGATTTTCAATAAAACAAAACAAAGTGGACCAGCTCTTTTTTATTTTAAAAAAGAAATATTTTGGCTTTTTATTAATTAAATAAAAGGGTGAGTTTCGCTCTGGCAGATTTGTACATACATAAAATCGTAATTTGACCAATTTCACTCCCTATAACCTCCTCCTCCTCTCTCCCTGTGATCTCTTCCTATTCAGCTGTCTTCCAGGTTCCTTTCCTCTCCCCTATGGACTCCTTTCTACTTTCATGGCAACCCCTGTTTCCCACTGTGTTTTTCCTCTGCCTTTCACATGACAGAAAACATGTTACATTTGTCTGAGTCTGACTTATTTCCCTCCCATTATTGTCTCCAGTTTCATCCATTTTTCTGCAAATAACATAATTTCTTTCTTCCTTATGGCTGAATAAAATTCCACTGTGCATATATACCAAATTTTCTTTATCCATTCATATATTGGTGAACACTTAGGATGATTTCATAACTTGGCTATTGTGAATTGTACGGCTATAAACATGGGATTGCATGTCTCTTTAAAGTATTCAGACTTGAATTCATAGGTAAACAGCAAGGAATGGTATAATCTACTTCCAGTTTTGATCTCAGTTCAGACTGTCAGTTTGATGAGAAATACTAATTATAGTAAGATACACCAGGAATTTTACTTTCTGTGTCCTAAAACAGTAACCAAAGTAAACAACAGGTTCAGAAACAGATATATAATGGAACAAGAAACAAATGGAAAAAGATCAGTAACCTTGTTGAGTAATGCCAGCTTATTGTGTACAAATGATTTATTATGGCTTCTTTAATTTTTATGCAAATCTCTCAGATACTGTTATCCTCATTTTACAGTAAAGGGAACTAATATAGAATTAAGTGATGATAGCCCCAAGGTTTATAACTAAGAAACAGCAGATATGGGATTTCATCCAAGGTATGTCTGGCTGAAAATCCTAAGCACTTAGCAGCCTATCTTGTAATTTTCAAAGATAAAGTAAGATAATGCTGGTAAGTGACAGTTTAATGATTATAAATAAAGACATACAAAACCCCATGAAAAGTCCAGAACAATCCAATGGAGATTGCTACAATGCCATAATAATTTGTATCTCTATTTGTGTAGCTGAAGGACATATACTTGAATGAGAAAGCTTTTGTATTCACAAATTCTTATGACTCTTCTAGAAAGAAGAAAAACTTCAAGGATATTATTTGTAACCTCAGGAGGGTATTGTTTGCTCCCTTGGTAGGGAATTATAGATGTTCTGATTTAAAAGTCAGGTAGCAATTAAGAAGCATGTTATTAGACAACTTGGAGATTAATGACATCCTTAGAAGGTAATATGGGAAACTTTTAACTAATGGAAATTCTACAGTATCCTTGAAGGTTCTGTAAGAGCTACTCAAAGAATATTCAAACAAGAATATCCTTGTTTTCAAGGATATTCAGAATCTCAGACTTGGTACTCCTGTTTGTAGTATTATAAATGAAATTAAGCAATGTATTTCATTACAGCAATTTAATATTTTATATTCAGATAATACATAAAACATACAATAAAGAGCAATAAAAACTCACTACTCTGAGGAATTTGCTTTTTACTTAATTTACTTCCACATAAATACTTGTTAATGTAGAGTTCCTTTGCACTCTTAAAAATTATTGAGGATCCTAACAAACTTTTATTTATGTGGGTTTTATCTATTGATACCAATATTTTAAAATATTATTGACTTATAAAATATTGAGTAATGATAATCCAATTGCATATTAAGCTTAACAATATATTTTAATTTAAAATAACTATATTATCCAAGTAAACTTTTTATTGAAAACAGTGGCTTTGTTTTGCATGTCTTCATATCTCCTTAATTTTGCTTGAAAGGAGACAGCCTCAATCCATGCAATAATTGGCAGAAGACTGAAACATAATCGCTCAAAGAAATGAAGTCCTAATCTTGGAACTTCTGAATATTTCCTTAGAAGGAAAAAGGATCTTAGCAAATGTGAAATAAGTTAAGGATCTTGACATGGAAGGTTTTCCTGCTGGATCTGGGTGAGCCCTAAAGGTCACAAATGTGTTAAAGACAAAGACTGAAGGAGACTTGGCATATAAGAGGAGAAGGCCCTGAGATCACAAAGGCAGAGGTTGCAACAATGTACAAGCCAAGAAACTTCTGCAGCCACCAGCAACCAGTAGAAGCAGGGAAGGGATTAGATTTCTGGAGTGAGATGGCTTGTTTTTGCTGAAGGTAACAATTGAGGACTGTTAATCAGGAGAACTTTTAATAAGTCCTTCAGTCCTAAAGGGGATCTGAGGAGCATGGCATGGGATTAGCTACCATGTTCTTTTTTTGTTTAGGAGCTGCCTGATGGGAAATACCATCACTTATTTCACTTATGTATGCTTATTTGTGTCAATAATGTTAAATTATTTATTTATGACTCTAATTCTCATAAGAATCATGAAAAGGGAATTTCCTTATAACAAACACTCTTATTGATGGTGGAAGGTGAAGTAAACTAGTAAGAAAAAACTAAAGCTGGCAATCAAATAGTAGTTGATTTGGTTCCCAATTTTAGCAGAAATCAGTATGTATGTGGGTGCACACCCACACATGAGCTCTAGCCTTCAGATGCTTAAGAGCAGGTCAAAGTGTGGCCACTCTCTTGATCATCTATGAATAGGTAGGAATTTCATTTGGAGAACTGTGTTTTACTTCGGTCCCTTGATATTTTCCCTGCTTTCTAGAAATTAGAAGGTCTTTGGCTTCTAGAACCTCCCCTTGACAGAGATGCCACCATGTATCTATACATCTTGAAGGCTAACACCAAATCAATCTGTGTGATTATGCAATTTAGCTGCATTTGTGGTGGTAATTTATCTACCAGCATCTTTAAATGACTCTATTCTAAAAAATGCAAAGCCTTTGCTAAAAACCAAATTAGGCTTGGTAACAACACAAAACATTATTAACAAGGGAAATCTGTAAAAGCATCAGCAAGCAAGGAAATACCAAGTGATGTGTGGAAAGACATAAAATGTGGTATCAATTCATTAAGTGCAGACTATTGTTGAGATCTTAGTAAAAGTGTGTTGCTGGTGTACTTTTTTTTTCTACTGAGAAACAATTTACTTTTTTCCTTTGGACATATCTCAGGTGAGGTAACTGGGGAGTTCAATTATTAGCAAGTTACAGATGCCAGTATAATGACTGCTCAATGCAGGAGAGGTGATACAGAAAGAGATAATATTTAGACAAAATTTTGATAAAATTAGATAAAATTTTGATAACAGTGTGAACACCAATGAAATGAAAGAAACATTATTCAACCCCAAAACAATGATTTTTGAAATTCATATTAAAAATGGCGATAACTGGACCTCTAAAGGAACTGATAAAGGGAGATACTTGCTGGAGAAAAAAATATTTTTGCAAAGGTATGAATTATTCATTTATTACTATTTATTTTATTTGAATCTGATTAATTCTGTCAGATACAGTCACAGCTCTAGCTTTGTTATCATGAAGGTCCTGGTAAAATGTTAAATTTGACAGAAATTTAAAGGTTATTTGACCTGACCTTCTTGTTTTGAAGAGATTCAAAAAGTTTAGTGACTGTTTCACCTGTGACAGAGATAAAACTCAATCAGCCAATGTCCTTTAGTGAGCTGCCTTTCTTTCAATCATATTTAGCAATAAGAAAACCTCTTCTCCCCTTTTCTGGTAAATTTTAGCCAAAGGAATTTAATCAGTCATCTATTTTTAAAGCCACAGGCAGATCTTCTGTTGTTGTTATTGTTTTTTTAATTGGGTACTGGGGATTGAACTCAGGGGCACTTGACCACTGAGCCACATCCCCAGCCCTGTTTTGTATTTTATTTAGAGACAGGGTCTCACTGAGTTGCATAGTGCCTCACTTTTGCTGAGGATGGCTTTGAACTCATGATCCTTCTGCCTCAGCATCCCAAGTCTCTGGGATTACAGGTGTGCACCACCATGTTGGACCATGGGCAGATTTAAAGTCTTGGAAGTATATCTAATGTAAAAATGCAAGAAAATTCACAAATACAAGCCATTTATGAGTAGGCTTTCAAGAAAAACATGGTTAAATGTTCAAATAGTTCAAAGAGTCAATAAATTGAGGATCTATTTTCAAAAATGTTATCTTAAGCTTCTAAATGAAGACTCCACAATAGCTTGAGTTTCAACTCTTAAAGTCTTCCCAATACTGTCAGTGCATATGAGGAGAGAGATTTCTAAGAGCATTGAGGGAAGTTGAGAATATTTTTTTATGGATGAAATCTAATGATTATGTTTTGTTATTAGAGATAAATTAACAGCACATTGTTGTATAAAGAGAAGGAAAATGCTTAAAAGCTGTGCACTAATTGGAATGTAACAATGCTATTCAGGTATCCCCAAATCATTCCCAAAGAAAATGTATCATGTGGATAAACACATACATTTTGGTAATACCTGCAGAAGAAATTATTTTAAATGATATATTTGAGTTTTCTGTGCATGATAAAATGGAATAAATGACCTACAGCAATGATTACTAATGCTGCTCCTGTCCTTGTCCTTTGGTGTTTTATACTATGTTTTATATGCTACTGCTCCAGAACAAGAATGAAATGAAGGACCCAGGTGACATCATCATAGTGGAATTCAGAATGCCACCATCCTCTTCCTTCTCTACAATGTGGTTAATTATTGTAACTGTGTCATAGCAATTAAAATTAGATACTCTATAAAAGATTAAAAACTTTTGGTCCACAAACTGAAAGATATTTGCATATTTACATATTCATATACTAGACAAAATCTCACTGATTAAAACTGATTTATCTGAGAACATCACATCTGTAAAGTGAAAATGCCTGTAGAAGAACAACAACAAAAAATACTTTAGGTGTGGAATAAGGAATCATTATATAAAAGAGATGTACCTGTCCAGGAAGTTGAAGTAGAGTTGACAAACTCAGAAAGTATCCTTGGCCAGAAATCAACTGTCAGACACTTACCCAGAGCCAGTTAACAAAAAATGGTCACCTGATACCAACCAACCCAACTTTTTTTGTCCTAAAGATGTTTGACTGGGACACTTAATGACATTTCATCTGAAATTAATCAATTTTTAATGTTTTAACATCTGCTCATCCTATTTAGGCCTTCATTAAAAATTACCTCT
The DNA here is from genome assembly GCF_021218885.2 of Marmota monax. Classification (NCBI taxonomy): domain Eukaryota; kingdom Metazoa; phylum Chordata; class Mammalia; order Rodentia; family Sciuridae; genus Marmota; species Marmota monax. Next base: position 177,527 of record NW_026693772.1, on the reverse strand, counting down.
GTGATAATTTTTTTCATATTTATTGAATTTTTTTCTTTGTTAAAAATAAGAAATTTTTACATAAGATATATGAAAAGCAATTTACTTGTACTGAGCACCTACCTGCACCATGCCCCAGTGAACCATGTCAAAATGAAATCACTGGTGCAAAAATTCCATGTAATCATAACCAAAACTAAATTAGAACTTCTTAGAAATCAGGAAAGAGTTGATAATCAATGCTTTAACAGACCAGTTTTAACCAGCAGGATATGGAAGTGCTCTCTTCTTTAGTCTTTACAAGCAAAGTTACCTGAAATAGCTTGACATTAAAAAGATCTGCTTTTTGCATTATATTGTTTTCTATTTCTGCTCAGTAAAAACCAATATCTGCATGCCCAGTGGAGACTTCCCTATTTTTTTTTTCAATTTTAGCTGCTGTCTAACTCACAAACAGCTAATAAAATCAATTTGGTCTTTAAACTAATTTTTTTAATATTTTATATCTTGTCAGAAGATTTTTGTGTACTTGGGGAAAGGTTAAATTTTTCTACTTTTATTTGCTTTTAAATGCACTAAATATATATGTGCTATTTGTATATTATAATAATAAGATTTCTGATGAATTATTTTTAAAATTCCCAAACATTCCCAAGATAATTGCTTTTTGGAAAATGGGGTGATTGTTAAATAGTTCATTAAATTTAAAAAATGTGTAAGTAAATTTTTAAGTTTTGTTAAATAGTTAGAATTTAATTAAATTTGAATGGCTTGTTAGAGCTCGCACACACACACACACACACACACACACACACATATATACTCAAAGACAATGGTCATTTTTTTAAAAAAAACAAGTGATTATAGGCTAAATGGTATTGGAACCAGTTCAATTAACATTCTGAAAATTTTTAATGAAAGAAAGAAAAGAACACATAGAGATAGTGAAGACACTGATTAGGGGAAGTACACGGTACTTCAAGAGACTGGGGGTCAATGAATGGGTGCCATATAAGGGAGGAATTATATGAGGATTTCCAGGCACAAAAATTTAGATTTTGTTCAGTTATAGTAAGTACCAGGATCTTGTTTTTATTTTGGTATGATTTATAAACATCATGTAGGCTAACTTGAAATGGGGAAAAACTAGTGAAAAACAATAAATACATCAAGAGATGATTTACGTAATGCAGGTGAGACACAACAGGTCCTGGAGCAGACTGGGGAAGGCAGTAGATGTTGGTAGTGAGACATCTGTGATTTTCTGATGTTAGTTGGGAGGACACAAGGTGTGTGAAGAGCAGGCTGCATTGTTCAGAGATAACCCACAACCAGGAAGAAGCACATTTGTGAAGTGAGCAGAGGAATGAGGTGAGAAGATGATAAATGCACCATAAGTAGTAATGTTTCTATCTGACATTAAATAAAAAATAAATAAATAATGTTTAAGTAAGAAAGTTGGATGTGGAATGACTTATTGTATTAGGAAAACAGAAGAGATTGTTTCGTTCAGGTTTGGTGTTAGGAAATTAAGGTTATTATTTTACCTTAGCTTTCCATTTTCATATGGGATAATATTCAGTCATCCTCTGAGCCTGAATGAGATCTTTTAGGGTTTATAGAAGAGTAGAAAAATTTTTAAATACTGCTATGAAAAGGAGATGAAGTGGCGAGCAAAATAATATATTAGAAATGACAGTCTCATTTAGAAAAGTGCAATGGTACTATAGCTGAGAGTTCAAGTTTCAGTTTTGTGATTCTTATTTCCCAAAAGAAAATCCATTGTATTAATCATGAATAAAATATATACTAAGCCTTATTCTTTCCCTGTTTTAATCTCAGAGACACTTGTGTATCTTTGTGGTTTAAGCAAAGAGTTGCTCTTGCACTGCTTTGGTTGAAAGGCCTCTCAGTGTTCTGCTCTTTTAATTCCTAATCCCAAGGAAAAAGTTGTTTTTTTTTTGTTTTTTACAATCAGGTGAAAGTCTTAAATATTTAGAAGTTTATCTCTAAAGCTCTGATGTAGGATGTTGGTTGTTGGTAATAATTAACAATATTGCTGATAAATCTTTTTTTAATTGATGTGAAAGTTACAGTAGATCATAAATAATAATAGTGATAAAAACTGTTGCTTAAGAAGTTAGACATTCTAAGTATCACTGTTGTGTTATCTGCTGTATTGTTTGATAATGAAATCATATACATATACAGGTGTATATAAATACACTCATTTGTATATATACATGCACACCTTGGATCCATTAAATTCTCACAAGTAACAGCATTTCTTATTACACATAAATATGTTGTGGGATAGATGGGATGGAAAGATTAAATAATCTATTCTATGTCACCAAGTACTAACTGGAAGAGCCAAAAGCCCAAACCCAAGCAATTTGGTTCTATTCTATGCTTTTTATCACTAAAATATTTTGCCTTTATATGATTCTGGGCCATTTTCATTATATGGCATTAATATATTCACAGTAGTCACCCAGACAGTTTGCAATATTATTTGATGTATATGCTAGCATACTTTGTCACATTTTAATTCAGATGAATGATATCATTCTTCCAGAGAGAAATTATTTTGAACCAAACACAGATGAATTGAGTGCATGAATATCATCTTTAGTAATATCAACAGGCAGAAAATCATAGATACCTTTGGATAAAGGGAGATATTTCAATATTTATTTTCTCAAACTCTAACAAAATATCATGGGATTTAGGATTCATTATTCACTGGCACATAATTAAAAACTGGTTATAAAAATAGATAAATATATATGATAAAGGAGAGATTTCTGGATAACATTGTATTATGGAGGCATGATAAACATGAAATAAAAGATAATGATAGCTTTATTTAACAACCTTTTGTGTTACTGAAATCAGTAATTAGATATGGTCAGATTTACAAGACAAGCTAAAAAAGTGTATGTTTTTAAATACACATATTTCTAAATATAATAAAAACCTAGAGAAATGTAATTATGAATCTTTGGAGAAGGAAATGATTTGGAATACTTAAACAGTGATTCCTAGAAAGGGAAGAAATATTTTAATGATATAACTGTTTTCTTGATGACATCCACAATTCTGATTGCCATTCAAAAAAAAAAAACTCATTTAGAATGCAACAATCAGAAAATGTTTTGGGGCTTTAAAATAATGTCAAGTAGATTAAATTGAATTTTAAGAATAGTGTAGTAGTGTTGTAATATGTAGAATTGGGGGAGAAAAATCTTTTTAATTCCTTTTCTATAAGTAAAATGTACAGTTGGAAGAAAACACAAAGGGTAAATAAATATTTGTATGTTGGATGGTTATATAACAATAGCCAGGGACTAAGTTAAATCTTCATCTTTTTTTGTTTAAATGAGGAATACAGTTTAAACTCAAGTTTTAACTATTCAATCTCAAACAATATATAACATATACTTAAAATACATTACATAAAGCACTTAGCAGTTAACATTTGTTGATGTTACCTCATACAAAATCAACATAGACTCCTTCTTTGAAAAGGCTGAGTTAAAATTTATCTGCTAAGATCTTGCCTAAAGTCAATGGTACAAAAAAGCTAATTTGAATGTGAAATAAGACTGGAATTAGTAATTTAAATTAAATATTCCAGGAAATTTTTGTTTTTGTTGTTACATTTCAGCAGAATCTCGAGCAGTAATGAAGAGTGAACAAATGTCTGGAAAGCACGGAGTTTCTAATGTTTTTATTCTATAGAGTTCCATGGACAAGTGTGAGTGTTTTTTTTTTTCTGCTCTCTTCCATACAATCATCTTTACTAATGAAAACAGGCTCCACATCAGGTAATTGTTCCATATACAAAGAAATATTGTGCTTGACATCCCGATGGTAATGACTTTGCTACAGGAAGAAAAAGGTAAATAGGAAAAGTACATAGAATTTTTTTAAATAACATTATTACCCATGATTCCTAGCAGGAGAAAATCTTTATATGAAATAAGATCACATCTATGTTCTTATCAAAATGGCTAATACTGTTAGTTCTTTTTTGTTCAAATATTTTTATCCAGAACTTTGAGGAAATTGTTAAGCAATGCTCACTGTTATTTATAAATTCTGTATATTTCTCCTATCATTTATTATACATGAGCATTCTCTTTACCAGCAAATGAATAATTGCTTCTTCCTTCAACTTTCTCATCTTTTGCTCCACAATGAAAAATAAAATACTTAAAGAAAACATCATCACTCCCATTTTCTTAATGATATATCATATAATACATTGAATTACAGAGGGTTCCATATATAACATCTTCTCTACTATTCAGAGAGTAATCTTTGACAAAGACATTTTAAACCAGCTTCTAGTCAATTGGTTAGCTCACCACCTGTATATGAGTTAGCTCATCTAAGATCAGCAAAGCCCAGCATGGGTTTGTTGTATCACACTGTTGATTTATGGGCAAATGAAAAAAAATATTAATTTAAGACACAATTTTGTCATGAGTTGTGTTATAATTTAATCCCTTTAAAACTGTGGCTGAAATGTGATTGCCATCATGGCAGTTTTGGAAGGCAAGGGCTTAGGGAGATGATTACAATATTAAGAGTAATTAATGCCTTTCTTGTGGAAATGAGTTCTTGCTCTCCTGGGAAAGTCAGTGAGACAGTGGTATAGACCAAAGGCACCTCTCATGTTTTGCCTTTCACTCCATTTTTTTTTTTTTTGGTGGTGGTGGGGTACCGGGCATTGAACTCAGGGCACTCAACCACTGAGCCACATCCTCAGCCCTATTTTGCATTTTATTTATTTATTTGTATTATGTGATATATCATTAAGAAAGTAGGAGTGATTCGGTTTTCTTTAAGTATTTTATATTTCATTTTGGAGCAAAAAAAAAAAAAAAGAATTGTTTAGTGCCTTGCCCTTGCTGAGGCTGGCTTTGAACTCGAGATCCTCCTGCCTCAGCTTCCCAAGCCACTGGGATTACAGCATGTGCCACCACACCTGCCTTGCCTTTCATTCTTTTATTTTCCACCCTCCACTATGTTATAAAGCAGCACAAGGCTTTCACCATGTGCAGCCACCAGATTATACACTACACAGCCTCCAGAACCAGGAGCCAGTATGAATCCCTTTTAAAAAAATTGACTAAACTTCAAGTTATAGCAACAGAAAATGAACTAAGGTACTTGTTGTGTAATAATAAAAGCTGGATGAAGTGGCGCACACCTGTAATTTCAGCAGCTCTGGAGGCTGAGGCAGGAGGAGGATCAAAATTTCAAAGCCAATCTCAACAAAGTCAATATGCTAAGCAAGTCAATGAGACCCTGTCTTTAAATAAAATACAAAATAGGGCTGGGGATGTGGCTCAGTGGTCCAGTGTCCTTGAGTTTAATCCCCAGTTTCAAAATTACCAAAAAAAATTAATTGATACAGCAGTATAGTACTTTAAAACTCTGTTAATTCTAATGGATAAAAAAAAAATCACAGTACATCTGACTGCAAGTTATAGAAGTATATTCTCATGATTATTCCTTCTGGCATCTTGCTTTTGTTGTCCAAAGTAGTTATGTTGGAAATAAAGGTTACTCAGAATAGATTGTTAGATCTCTTTCATAACAAGCAAATGTTTCATGGTGGTCACCTATCAAGTTTCTGCCACAGATGCTCTTTTATTAGTACATCTATGTACTACGGCTTCTCTAAGGAAAATTCATCAGGGGATTCATACTTCCACACATATATCTTAATGGCTACTCTCCTCTGAGACTCATTTTGCTATTGAGGTTTCAACACTGATGAAGACACTGATAAGACTGGATCCTTGATCTGGAATCTGGAGGAAATGTGGTTGTACATTTCCATTGTGGTAACTAAGAGCTGTTTTATCCTGGGTTAAATCCTTTCTGAACTACTTACAAAAAGTGCTTTTGAACAATTTATTTTTTCATTGACTTTTATGTGTGAATCAGAGAAATGAGGATAACCACAGATAACATTAAGGATTATTTTGAAACACATATTTAAATAATATATGTGAAGTACTTTTTTATCACAAAGTATTCAACAAAATTCAATGATAAATAATTGTACCTCAATATGATAAAGTTCCTATTAGAAGTGTGCATAAAGAATCAAGGAAGTACAAAGCAAAATTATTCTTTAATTATCAGGTAAAGTTGTAGGTAGAAGGTAAGAGTTGATCTGGGCCTTAGAGGATTAGGAAAAAAATGTGTAGAAAAATAGGACAGGCAATCCCACATGTGAATACAAGAATAAAATTTGGAAGAAAAATATTGTGTGTGAAAAACATCATGCTCTAGTCAGAACACAAGGCAATGGCATTTATGAGGAATAGAGATCAGTTTTATTGCTTTGAAATTGAAAGATATAAAAATAAATAATTATAGTTGCTTTCTAATAAACATTTACAATGGACAAAATCACAGTGATAAGATGTTTTGTTGAAAACTGTCAAATGTTGTTATAAAATTGACATTATTATCTCACTTGTTTGATGAGAGATTGAGAAATGGAAAGGTTCAGTTACTCGCCCAAGGTCATTGTATTGTCACAATAAATTTGACCTAGACACAGGATAAATGCTAAAATCAGGATTTGGATATAGACAGCAGGACTTCTGATAGCATACCATGTCCTGGGCCATAAATACTTCAGATGTCACAAATGCACATCAGTCCATTACTGACATACTTGTATTAATTTAAATAGAAAAAAACATTGGAAATAAGGCCAGTGGAACTGAAGAATATATGCTCTGCCAGGTAGATATTTTTTTAAGTTAAGTGCAGCAGTCTAAGGGTCATATTTGTCCAGGTGATCAATTTTTCATGATATTAAACAGTCAAGTGTCATGCAAAAACTTTATGTTAACAGAATAACAATGGATTTTACAATTTAGAAATTAAAAATAGAGTAAGGATGGATTGAAATGATGAGAGGTTAGAGGGCAATATAAAGAAAAAATAAAATGAGTCTAACAGAAATAAAAACAAGAAATTGTGTTTTGGACAGAGCATTGGTTATGGAAGGGTTGAAGGTTACAACTCAGAGACCCTTGTGATTGCCTAATGAACCAAACTTATTTCTTGTTGAAAAACAAAGTTCAGCAAAGGCCCTCCAAAACAGCCTTGGTTCTGAGTATTAAGAAACACAGTTTCCTCGAGTTCAAAGCCAGCCTCAGCAACAGTGAGGCACTAAGCACCTCAGTGAGACTCTATCTCTAATAAAATACAAAATAGAGCTGGGGATGTGGCTCAGTGATCATGTACCCCTGAGTAGTTAAATCCCAAGGACCAAAAAAAAAAAAAAGAAAAAGAAGTACAATTTTCTAGGAAAGCACTTTTTTAGGAGGAAGACTCTTTAAATATTCCAGGTTTCCACTAGACTGCCTTTTGAGAGTTGTTACTTCATCTTTGTAAATCCTAGAGAGTCTCAAAGGCAAAACTATAATTCAAGCATGACACCAGATATGAGTTTAGAGCAAAAGTTCTTATGTTAATAAAGCAATTGTTAAGTCCCACAACTACCAGCATTCAAATTACAGCTCTTCTATTGCTAACTTTTGTTCTATTCCTGTTTCTCTGTATGAGTAATTGCATATAACCTTCATCATAAAGAAACATAAGATGATGTGATGAACGTGGGTGCCTGGCACAAAGTCTGCGAGTGCACCAAATGTACATAAACCATTTTTTACTCTTCTTTCTGTTGCTATAGAGCCTGTAGATATAAACAGAAGTGATTGAAAGTAATTACAAATTAATGGTATTTTCAGAGTACATGAAACATTTCTTTGCATTATTCTTTAAATAAAGACATTCAAAATCAGTAAAAGGTTATTGTAAAATGTTTGCATTCAGTAAATGTTTCTTTTTCAGATAAATGATGGAACTGAAGAAATCATTGTAAGTTAATTAAGCCAGACTCAGAAAGTCAAATAGTTCCCTTATATGTGAAAACTACAGAGTAAAAAGGAATTTAAAAATGGGGGAGGAAATCTCAGGAAAAAAAGAGGGGAGACTCAGTAGAAGAGAGGTAGGAGGTCAAAGGGTGAGGGAGGAGGAAAGGAAGGAAAGAGAATAAAATGAATGATAAAATTGATTGGATTAGGATATTTGCATGTATAAATACATCACAATGAATATCATTTTTATACATAATTATAGTGCACCAGTGGGAAAAAAATCTGTGCAGATAAATGGAGAATCAGGAGAGTAGAGGAAGAGGAACAAGGAGAGGGAGGAGGGAAGGAAAAGAGGAAGTAATGGGGAATGAGTTGAAGCAAATTATGTGCCTGCATTAATATCATAATGAACCCCACTATAATGTAAAATTATAATGCACTAGTAAAAACATAAGAAAAAATATATAAAAAGTTTACATATTCATATAAAAGCAAATAACACATATTTTGTTTAATAGATGTGTTAAGTTGGATAAGAACAATAGGAGTAATATTACACCAACTCTTCCCTTCACATTTTTGTTTTTCTTCTGCAAATTAGGAATACCATCTTTTAGTCTTTCCTTGACCATTTATAGGTAGCTGATGTGTACTGTAATTTATTAAACAAAGTTATGGTATTAATTTCTCAGTGACATGAGCATTGTTAGTGTTTTGGCGTGATCATAACATGATTTTCCAGTTTTCATAACTGCTTTAAGTAGTTCCTTGGGTTTCAGAAGAAGGAAAATAAATTATCATCCTGCAGAAAAGAGAATTCTATCTTTCCTCCAGCAAGGTAGAATTAAAACAATGTAATCAGTCTTGACTGTGTTAATATTATTTACCTAAACCAACAAGAAATAGTGTAATCTGTAAAAGCTCCCACATGACATTTTCTTTATAGGCATTTTGATTAACTTGTAGAAATTCCATTGATCTTCTTTTCACTTTTCATCTAAAGTAAACTTGATAAATAAGTCTGTTCATTAAAATTGTGTAAAATTTCCCCCTAATTTAATATAATATTATTTTTCTTAGTCAAACATATGCCTTGGTTTCTCTATAGAATTTGTGAATGAAAATATTAAAAATACAATAGTATCATTAATAGGACTTAATATTTTAAAATATACTTTATACTTAATAAAAATCAACTTTTAAATGTTTGGGAAGCATGCTTGGATCAACTCTCCTATGTCTGAGTATATTAGCACACTCAAACAATTCCATAAAAAATAAATTCTTCCTGTTTAATGTCTATATCAAATTACTTCTTTTTTTCCTAAAAAAAGAAGATTTCTGTGGGAAATAAAAGGATAAAATATAGCATTACACAGTATACAGGCTTAAAAAAATCTCAGCACAGAGCACAGTCATCTTGAATTTCCTTAAATATTGGAAAAAGAGAATATCTAATTTCTTGTCGACTGTGTCCACTGGACCTGGAACCTAAATTTGTCTGTCTTGGGCAGATGTTTATTGATTTAAAATTAATAATGCATACAGAAAGCAAGGTACTAGAATTTTCTCACTGGAACTTACTTCCAGGTGAATAGTATATAAGAACATGTAGAGAGTTTCTGCCTTTAGAGATTTTTCCTCTTGTAGACTACCTTCAGATAGATTCTTGATATCAAGAGCAAGGAGCAGTTTGGTCTCAGTATTTCCATGTACTCTTTTTATTTTCCTGTTGTATGAATAATAAATTGCAATTATTATTGTTGGTCAGTGGGTATTACACCCTATGCAGTTGCTGAAAACTCTTTCAAGATTTATTTGTCTTATCACAATCAGTGTACAACCTTAATGATTAGGAAATAAACAGGAAACAAATTATCACAAAATATTAAAGCATAAGTTACATAAACTACATTATAGATAAAAACATTAGTAATTGTCTAGTGTATTTAAAGAAACTCAGAAATCAATTATTTCAAGTTTTTTTTTACATGAAGGTATATTTCAATATTATGTAAATATTATTATATTAATACTTAGAGTAAATGTATTTAATGTTTCTTTCCTTAATTAAATTGAAAGAAAGTAAAAAAAAAATAAACTCTAGTAATAGATAATTACATTTGTTTAGCATTTCTAATAAAATAATATACATGTAGGTAGGTTGATCATTTATATCATTAAAAAGCTTTTGTTGAAAATTATTTAAAAAGAAGTTGATTTTCTCTTTTAACTTAGGTATGTTTTGCTATTAATTATTGAATTGCTAATTTTATACTTCCTGTGAATGCTAAACCATGGTTAAAATAAAAAAAAATTAGTAACCACAAACTATGTGCAAATCATCCCTTTTCCAATAATAGAAATAATTAACTATTTTATAGTATTTGCCATGTGACAATCACTAATTTATCTACCCCTGAATTATTATTTTTATTCCCATTTTACATATCATGAAGCTGAGGAACATAAAGATCAAGAAAATTACCAAGATTACACAGCAAAAATTTGAGCTTATGTGTCAGGCTCCAGAGTTCATGCTCTTTATCACTGTACTTTACTACTTTAATATTGCTGCTGGAATTCTTTCACTTTTCTCATATGCAGCATTTAACCATAATGAAATACATAGAGAAGGAAATAGAAGAGGAAAGCTCTTATGTAGACAAGTTTTAAAGCAACAGGGGAGAGTAATTAGACCCATAAAAGCAATTGTTGTAGTATTCCTAAATTTTTGCAATTTTCAGAAGATAATTTGCTGAACACCAATGTTAATCTAGCATTATGTTTTGCCACCTGCATTCTTTGCACATGAGGGTTGTATTTTTTTAATACCTCAAAGAGTCTATAGTGATTCACACTCAGCATGAAGAGAAATTAGGTAAGTCTGGTGAAATTAATTTTCTAATAATTTAAAAAACTCAATGAGTTTTCAATTCAATAGAGGAAATGTAATTTATTCAGAGATCTAACACATTTTTTTCCAGAGAAGTGCTATAATGTAAGTAATTGATTATTTTGAGTATTGGGCATTTCTTGGAGAATTGAGAAGACAGAAGTAGAAAACACATCTTCATTCCATCATGTAAGCATATCTCTAAACATCATGTTGCTAATGATAAATAGATGCAAAATCTGATCGCCAATTAAATGCATTAAATTAGAAATGAAATGCATCTTCATCATTCATTCATCCATCAATTTAAAATAGTTTCAAAGCCTCCTTACTGCCCATGGGCATTACATTTAACATAGGACACAGATGGCAATCATAGAGGTGTGGTTCCTATTTTAATTGTACCAATAATACGGCATGTTAGAAACTAAAGATGCAATCAAGAGGTAATAAAGACCTGAATTAGGAAAATGGAATAGAAAGAAGTTCAAATTTTAAAAAAAAGGCTTAAAGAAGAAGTGCTAGGGATTGACATTTGAGAGAGAAAAGAAAGAGGAAAATAAAACAGACCAAAAAGGATATTTTAAGAAAAATATTTTTAAAAAATTATATCTGAATAGTTACATCTCTAACCTGACATACTTAAAAGAAACAATTGACATTAGAATTAGGATCTAGACATTCCACTGTGTCAAAAGTTGTTTTCTTACAACCAGTATTCTATTATATATGTACTTTTCTTGAGAAACTCAAGGTACTATTTTCCCCCACAGATTCTTTAGAGATAGAATAGGGAAATAGTTGAAAGTTAAATGGACAGTGTGAAGCATCTGAAATCTTTGAACCTTAATCTTGAATCTCCTTTTTCCACACTTTCACCATGCTCCTAATAAAATATGTACATGGAGCACAACTTAAATAATGGGCTTCTGTCAGTTGTATACAAAGTTTGGGGTTTTAACTCCATAAAGTCTTATAATAAATCGGACTACATGAAGTAGATATTTATCTAAACTATATGCAAACTTAGTGACTAGAACTATAGCACACCAAGTGACTTTTCACTTCTAGATCTCAGAGCACACATTTTACCTCTAGTAAGGCTGAGGTATGTGCAGGAGAAATAGTCACACCAGGAAAAAGACGATATACCATGACTGAGAGGACTGGCAGCGGCTGTATTATCTGGCAGGTTTAGGTGATCCTTTGGCCAGAGAGTTCAGAAGAGAAACAGATTATTTCTAACTTAGGAGAGCATAGTGGGAAAATGAAGAGAAGGGAGGATAAGTAGACTCTAAGAGACCCAGGAACGGTGTGAGAGAATATCATATTTAAGCTTGTCTGTAAACATCAAATCTAAATATAATTTGCCTATTTGAATTTTAGTAAATAAGGGGATTAAGTAAAAGCAGCATGAAAGTATTAGGAAATTTCACAGAAGAATCATTAAGATTAGGGAACTTTATCTTAAATATCTCAAGACAGATAAATATTTGAAAATAATTTATTCCAGAAACTAGAAGACCAAAGCCAGTTAGAATGCTCAGTGTGCCTGAGAAGTAATAATGCCTCTGTATTAGGACCATGCACTCTGAAACTAGACCACCTGATCTGAAAACTAGCCATACTTCTGACTTAGTTGTGACCTTGAGTAAGTTAATTTTAATTTTATAACTTGATTCACCATGAAATTGGTTTATAATTTATAGAAAAGAAGACCGGCATGTCTACCCATATTTTCTTTATTCCTACAGTCTATGAATTTTTATATAATATAAGTATTCTTCATTTCTGCCCAATTATTTACTGATTTCATTATATAACACATTCTATGATGCTTAATTTTATAGTCTGAAGAATATTGAATTGGAAACAGAACTGGAGGCGGTTCCTTATAATGCATTTAAAGGTGCATGAATGTGTATTGGGTAGAATGCAGGATATCTGCATTAAATTAGGCAAAACCAGTCTTAATTATGCAAAGAAGCATGCATATGGATATTAGGCAGACATGAAAAGTACATTGGAAATTTTACTATTGTTGGTTTTCTCTGCTTCTTTCAGATCTTGGTCTCTAGCTCAACACTTTTAAGGCTTAGGCTAAGCTAGTTACATGGTACTATCTGACATGAGCTTGGAAGTGAATAGCTGACTCTGACTTGGATGTGAGTTACCAGAAGGCAGCGACAGTTCAGTATCCATACCATCAGTGAATCTGGAATACAGCAACACCGTGATCAAAATGTTCTTCAGTGCTGGGAAACGTCTCTGGTGGTGGTGATTATGCAGGTGTGCCATCAAATGTTTATGCCCCAGCATGAGGAGTTCTGCTCTAGAGATTCTTGGGACATCTTCTTCTATTCTAAGATTTTCTCTCTTCCCTCCCACTTTCTGAGACTGACTTACCAAGTTTCCCATAGATTCTGTGAGTTTCATGTCACCCTTTCAATAATCCATCCTCTAATGCTACTAACTGGAAGTCCTATCTTTAATTTGCTACTATGAACCATGATGACATGTACATTGACTGAGAGTACTATAGATGAGTTGGTTAGGGCTTCAAATAAATCTGAAAAGTTAAAAACTAGGAAAGTAGATTTTTGATAGAATGGAAATAATGAGCCTGAGATTTCCTGAGAAACAAATAGCATTGATTTCTAGGTTAAAACAAACCGAACATTTCTATAAAATTTAACCATTTACATAGCTTCAATTTATTCATCAATTCTCATGCCCTTCTATACTTTTCCTTATGTGGAGGCCGACCTCTGGAAATAGAATAAAAATATTATCAAGATGGTAAGGAGTTTTATCTTGTTATCAGTATTTTACTCATATTATCTTTTGTAATTTTGTCCTGTGTGTGTGTGTGTGTGTGTGTGCACGCACTAGGGATTGAACTCAGAGGTGCTTATCCACTGAACCACATTCCCAGGCCCCCTTTTTATATTTTTATTTTGAAACAGGGTACTTGCTAAATTGCTTAGGGTCTTACTAAGTTGCTGAGCTTGGCCTTAAACTTGTGATCCTCCTGTCTCAACCTCCCAAGTTGCTGGGATTATAGGTGTACACCACCATACCCTGCTGTGTGTCACTTTTAAAAATCAGTAAAATTTGAAAGAATATATTTTAATGCAGCAATAGTAAGGGAATAAAAGGAAATTAATCACAGGAACTAGATTTCCTATGAGAGGAGAAAGCTTGGGAATAATTTTTCTTTATCATTTAACTGTAAGAATAGGTAAGAAAAGCATGTATGAAACTTCATAATATGATAAAGAAAGCTGTATTGTTTAGCTTTCTGGTATTGAAACAAATACCTGAGATAATAAACACAATAAGAGAAAAGGTTTTCATGTTTCTGAGGTTCCAGGGTTTGATCAACTGCCCTCATTCCTTTGGACCTGTGGTGAGGCAGTGCGTTATGGCACAAAGATGCTCATCTCATGACCAGAAGCAAGAGATAAAGAGGAAGAGACAGGATCTCACAAATCTTTGATGGTACATATCCAGTAACCTAAAACTCCCCATTAGGCTTCAGCTTCTCAAGGTTCCATCTCACCTCCCCTCATCGTGCTAAGCTGGGGACCAAGCCTTTAACAAATGAGTTATGTGTATATGTGGAATATACTCTTATTTTGTGATTTAATTTCTTGTTCTAAGGTAATTCTGAGTCAGTTGATAAGATTGTCATTTAGCAATAAGCTAAATGCTTCATATCCTGTGATATATAGTGACTATAATATTATAACTCCAATTTAAATACTCTGATCACTAAAATGGATAAAAGGATCTGAGAACAAATTTAAAAAGTACATTTACTACCAAAGCAATCATACAAATTTAAAATATACTTGTCTTTATTAAATTATATGTGTGTATGTGTTTATGTGTGTGTAATGGCCTGATATTATCAATGTGTTATAAATCAGTTCTGATTTAAAATATTTAATTTATAGAAGCACTGATCTATATTTTCCTTAAAAACATCCACTGGCACATGCTAGCCTTTTTTCAGAAGAATCTTGAGGCACTGTTAGTCATAATTGGTTATATAATTCATTATAAGGATAATAGTCATTAAATTTTATGCCTCATCTTGTACAATTACATATGCACTTTAGTTTGGGCAATTTATCAATTTTTCTGAAAGTTAGTGATGATGAGATAAGATTATTTCTGTAAAAAAATGCTTCTTTTTTCATATTACTTGAAGCACAAAAAAATTCTATTTACCAAGAAATTTTAAAGAACAATTATGATTTGGAAACAAGTAAGCACTTATGAGACATTTCAATGTTTTTCTACATTCCATTTCATTAAGCTCACATACATATAGTATTTGTAGTAGTATGTACTCTAAAGATCCATAAATATTATGTATTAAAAGCCAGGTATATTTTAACTTCTATGGAATTTAGGTTATCAATACCTGTTGGAAAACTCTAGGCTTATATTTTGTCAATAAATTTTCTATAATTCTTCCAATATTATTCCTCAAAAAGAGGAGATTGCACTATTTGTGAGAATCTACTTAAGTTCTTGTAAGACATTCATTGAACTTTTCCTTTTAAACTATAGTATATTGAAATAAATATAAATTTATTTTAACTAATGTTATTTTTTATATTCACTAGGTAACAAGTCAGTAAAGGAATTGAAAATAACAAATATGTATTAAATAAGTGTTCCTGGTGTTACAACACACAAATGTTGATTGACTTTAAAAACATTTTGTAATAATCATCTTAAGAAAAAAAATAAGATGTAATCTCTCTTAAAAATAAGAGATATTATACATATTATACCTCCTGAACGGGTGTATTGGCTGTCTCAATATTAAAATTGTATCTTTCAATTTAATTTTCATGGGTAGAAATATATATAGGGTTTCAAAGAACTTGGGTATAAATGAATATATTGTGTTTCTGAATAATAAACTGACTGCAAAATTGTTCTGGCACATTTCAAAATGTGAATAAGAAGCCTGAATAAAATATTCCATAAAATATAAGTGGAGGAAAGCATTATTTAGAAAGAAATATAGTAGTATAGACAATGCATTACTTATAAATACCGTCACATTTAGCAGACATTTGAAATATGCTATACCTCAGTATTTAATTAAAAATAATTTTGGATAATCTCATTAGCACATTTTTATCACATTATAAAATTGCAAATCACCTTATAACTAAGCATAAAACATAAATATTTGTTGAAAATCAATTTTTTAATTTATTAATTTAGAGTAATTTTTGAAACATCTTTTCTGCATCTGATAATTGACACTGGGAACATACACAATTTATCCTAATTTTTCTTTTTGGTTACTCCTCCTACATTATTCATGTGCATTTCAAAAGCTGAAAAGTACTTGTCTGCAAGAGATTCCCATAAATTAATATTAGTGTGACCTAGGACCACATAGTGTTTCCTTTGAAAAGGGAGGCTGGTATTCACATACTCTCACTCATGAAGATCAATATTGCCTATAAAGGAAAGGAACAGTTAATTGATTTGTAATTGTTCTAACCATCAAATTGGATCACAGTTTAGGAAGGAAGGAAGGAAGGAAGGAAGGAAGAAAGAAAGAAAGAAAGAAAGAAAGAAAGAAAGAAAGAAAGAAAGAAAGAAAGAAAGAAAGAAAGAAAGAAAGAAAAGAGGTTTCACCTCTCCCAAGCCTGGACCCACCATAACCCCTGTGCTCCACCTGTGCTGTGGTTCCCTATCCAAAAATATGGGGCATCACCCAAACCATCTCCATCTTGGGACACTGTAGCCACCACCATAGCCCTTCCCACATGGTAATCTCCATGATTATTATTGCAAATGAAACTTCTATGAAAATTTTAATACATGTCTTTGTTTGGGCATTTGCTTTTATATTTCCAAACTTGTTGTATTGTTTAACATTTCAGCCTACAGAACGTGAGAGTTTGAGTTTATCTTTACATTCATCAACACTTGGACTGGTGATTCTTTTATTTCTTAGCTTTGCTAATATATGTACAACTCTATTTAATTGTAGTATCATTAGTGCTTCCTCAATGACTAATAATATTGAACATTATCTTCATGTATTTACTTTCTATCTATACAGTTTCTTTGATGATGTATTTGTTCAAATTATGCGTTCATTTAGTGGTGGCAGGTAAAGGATTTTTGTTTGTCTACTATTGAGATTTGAGAGCATTTTAAAAATATACTCAGAATACCAGTTCTTTGCTACCTATATGATTTCCCAATGTTTTATTGTACATTGAGCTTAGTACTCTCATGCTTTTATGAATGTGATATGAATATCAGAAAATTTTCTTTTTGAAAGTGAAAATACAAGTTATTCTCATATATGAATCTTGCTTTTGAATTAATGGCTAAAAAAAACTTTTCCTAACCAAGGCCATAGATTTTCTTTCACACTTTCTTGGAAAAAGTGTAAATGTACTGATCTATGATCCATTTTGAGTTACTTTTTACATATAGTGCTAAGTATGGGGATCCAAACTTTTTAAAAAATATTAATATCTGATTTTGCAACATATGTTGAAGAGAACAACGTTTATCAACTGAATTGGCTTAATACCTTTATTGATTAATAAAATTTTGTAGTCTCAAAGTCAGTGTTGGTTCTCTGTTTTACTTTTTAAAGTTGCTTTGGCTATTTCTGATCCCTTGATTTGAATATAAATTTTAAAAAGAGGTTTCCCATTTCTTCAAAAAATTCTTTTTGGGATTTTGATTGACTTTGAACTCTATCCTTAGACTATTAAAATATCTTTAATCATATTGAAAATACTAAATTTTCTTAACTATGATCATGATTTATCTTTCCATTTATTGAGATCCCTATTGTTTTCTCAGACATTTTTTGTAGGTTGCAGGTCCATCATTTTGTGGTTTTTCAGATTGTTTGCTACAAGTTATTTAGAGTGTAACCTTCTGATATTGCTCTTTTGCATACTGCATAATATCTTTGACATCCATCCAGGTTGTATATATCAATAGATTTATTCTTTTTATGACCGAGTAGTAAGCCACCATATGGATGTACCAGACTTTGGTTGTCCATTCACCTACTGAAGATCATTTATTTTTATTTCCAGTTTTGAGTTAATAAAAATAAAGCTGTTATAGACTCTTTTATTTGAGTGTAAGTTTTAGTTTCTGCAAAAAAAAAAATATCCAGGTTGTGATTGTTAGCTAACATATTAAACATATATTTCACTTTATAAGAAAATGTCTAAATGTTTTACAAAGTGGTGGTGCTTTTTACATTCTACCAGTGATGTAAGAGGGATTATTTGCTCTAAAATCTCACTATTACTAGATACTATTGTTTTTTTATCTTTTTTTGTTATCTTATTGTGACTTTGATTTGCATTTTCTAATAGCTCATGAAGTTCAATATTTTTTCATGTGCTTTCAATATGTCTTCTTTCAAGGTGTGATCATTTGAATGTTTGTCCCGTCTCAAACTCATACTAAAATTTAATAACCTGTGTAACAGTATTAAGAGGTAAAACCTTTAAGAGCTGATTAG
Organism: Marmota monax; assembly: GCF_021218885.2. Classification (NCBI taxonomy): domain Eukaryota; kingdom Metazoa; phylum Chordata; class Mammalia; order Rodentia; family Sciuridae; genus Marmota; species Marmota monax. The sequence continues at coordinate 159,190 of NW_026693772.1, read as the reverse complement.
GGTAATGAGGACTGTGGCATCATGAATGGATCAAGGTTTTTATATCAAGAGTGTGTTTGTTGTACTGGAAGTGTGCTCCTTCCGAGGATGTTGACTTCTTCTCTCCCCAGTCCTGTTTCCCTGTTCTTACATCAAGCAGCAAGGATGCCCTTGCCTTTATCTTTGACCTCTTAGCTTCCAGAACTATGAGTTTAACAAATTTCTTTTCATTATAAATTATCCATTCTGATATTCTGTTTAGCTCTAAACAGACTATTTTCTATCTGAATGGCTTTCTTCTTGTCATTAAGTTTATGTTTCTTATATGTTCTTGATGCTAGCCCTTTTATAAATACATGATTAGAAAATATTTCTCCACATTTCCTCCTTTTTTCATCCTCAACAATCTCTTTCACATAGAAAAGAAAATTGACCAAATTGGAATTTATTTTAATTAAAACTCTTCTAAGTACTCTGCTTAATCCTAGACCAGAAAGTATGTCTTTGAACTATTTTGTAGTCTTCCATTTTATATTTAAGTCTCGGATTCATTTTTGATTAATTGCTATATAAAGGGAAGATTTAGGTTGAAGTTCATTGTTTTCTTCCTATGGATATATAATTTTTGCAATCAGCCCTTATTTTAAAATGATATTTTCAATGGACACAGAATTCTAGTTTAATTCAGGTTCTTTTGTTGTTTTTTTCAGAACTTTAAACATGTATCACACACTATCTTCTGGCTTATATTGTTTCTGACAACAGTGAGCTGTGATTATTTTTACTGTACTTCTGTGCATGCCAAATTTTTCTCTCACTGATTTTTAACATTTTCTCTGCTGTTTTGGAATATTAATTATGACATGCTTATGCAGTTTTACTATATTTACTGTGTTTGGGGTTTGTTGAGCTCCTCAAGTACATTGACTTACAGGGTACTTTTAAAAAAATCTATTTTGGAAAATTTTTAACCATCATTTAAAATTTGTTGTTGTTTTTTGTTCTTATCTTGCATCCTTTCTTGACTCCAGCTACACACAGAAGAGGCTCCATGAAGTAGTCCCATATTTCACTTAATATGTTTAACTTTTTAATTACTTTTTGTATTTGTATATAGCGCTTATTATTAGGGGGCTACCCCTCCCCATAACCTTTTCTTCCACAGTAGCTCTAGTAAGTTTTCTATTTTTTCTCTAATGTAGTGTTGATCACAGCCAATGTATTTTTCACCACCTACTTCACAGTATTTAGCTCAATAAGTTCAATTGATGTCTTTTAAAAATCATCTGTATTTAGCATTCTGAAAATATGGAATACTGTTTAATATGATCACCTGTTAATTCTAACATTGGTGTCAATTCTGGTTCAGTTTATTAATTGATATTTCAACTGGTCATTACAAATCACCTCATTCTACTTATTTGTATGCCTGGATATATATATCTGGATATATTATATATATATATATATTTTTTTTTAATTCCAGATATTGTGAATTTTCCCCTGTTGAGTGCTGGATAATTTTGTCCACCTACTTTTCAGCTTTGTTCTGGGGTACAGTTAATATGGAGAGAGTTGTTTTATTTTTGATCTTGCTTGAAAATGTTTGGTAGAACCAGAGCAGTGTTTAGTATAGCATAAATATTTCCCTCTGTTTGAGGCATGAATCTTCTCAGTACTCTACCAATTCTCCATGAATCATGAGAATTTTCTTTCTGAATGATGGAAAGAGTTATTATTGTTAGACTTTTATAATAAGGTTCTGTTTTCTCTAGTCCTTCCTGATGGTTCTTTCCCTTGGATGTTTTTCTCAATGTATGAACTTTGTTGGGTGCTTTAGGGATCCTCTACAAATCTCCGGAGGTTTTTCTCTTTGAAGCTGTCTCCTTTGTTAGTCTCTGTCCAATAAAGTCAGTTCCTTTATTCTCTTTGAACTTTTAGCTTTAAGACCTCAGTTGAGGCAGTATGCCAGTCCCTGCAATGACTGCTCCTCCATGTGTTAAGATCTGAAAACTCTCAAGAAAACCAGCTGGAGCAATATTAAGGCCCATCTTATTTGAATATTCTCCTAAGTAACATTGTCCCTTTTTGTCTAATAAAGACTTTCCTGAAAGCTGCTCTTTCAGACTTTAAACTGATGCTTTAATTGTTTCAGGCGAAAGGATGATTCTCTTCCCTGCTATACTATTTTGTCCGATAATGCTTTTGTTTTACAATTCTTCCAAGAGAACGGAATTCTAGAACTTGCCTTTGGATTTTTTTGATAGAATGGGCTTATCTTAATTACTTTATCAGGGTCTCAATGTGAATATTTAACCATTTGTGGAAAATGTAGCAGGCTCAAATTTCACCATTATCTTACCTCAATTTGCCCCCAAAAATAGCTTCTGAGGTTTTCAGGGATTAACAAAGCAATGGTTCTAGAGATTCCCAAACATTCCACATATTTCTCTTCACCAAAAGTAGATATTGTGAAGTGGTTACAGCCAATTTGTGGGAATCTTTGATTGTTAATGTACTGTCTATACTTTAAAGAGCATGGTTGTGCTCTTTCCTCAAATGGATTCAACTTCTTCAACACTAGAGCGATTTTTCTAAAGATTGGTTTGGTTTGGAAAAGTTAGTGAGAGCCCAAACTCTTCCTTGTGTTGGCTCAATTCATGTTTCTGTTTGCCAGACCCAGGACTCTTCTGAGTTTAAAAAACATTTTAGTAGATAGCCCATCTATTTTATTAAACACACCAGGTGACCATTTGGCTAATACTAAACATCCATGTGGGCAAAATATTCTGATTACTATTCTAGTCCTGTTGCTCATGTGCCCACTTCAAACATCTGATTTTTAAGCATTGCCACTAGCTTCTAAATCTGTATTTATATGACTTTTTTATCAACACCAAGGAGATTTTTCAATTCAGAAACTCCCTCCATCCTTTGTGACACTGAGAAAATAAAAACCACAGGGATTCTCAAGTATGTTGCTGTTTCCCTGCTATAAGGCTTTTCTCAATGCATTTGTTCATTAACGAAAAACTACTCTCTACTTTCAAGGACATGGTCCTAAGGGGAATCTGAGGGGAACAGATATTTTTATGAGTTTCTTAAAGTTTCTAGATTTTTTTCAATTATTATTTGATGGAAGCTCTATCATCTCAATATTATTGAATGAAGATCATAGTGAATGTAGGTTTCAGTCCTTCAATGACAAAAGTTGTTAAAATCCCTCTAAGGTGCTCAAAATAGTACAGTATATATGATCCAAATCTCTTCTAAGAGATCTTTTATTGGTATATTTGATTCATTAAAGCAGTTCATTTCATTTTTCTTAGTCTAATACTCTTTATCAGCATTTACACATATACAGTGCAGATTATAAGTACCACATAAATAAGTAATATCATACAAGTTTTTTTTAGAATAGTAATCATCAGTTTTAGCATGAGTTGGCAAAGAGAAATGGACTGCACTTATGAATATAAAGACACTGAATGGTATTAAGGATGGTGTTTACTTTGATAAAACAGGAATCACTAAATGTCGAGGCACAATTCAATGATGCTGCTTAAGGATATGGTAGGTGAGAGAAAGAAAGAGGGGGGAGGGAGAGAGAAAGAGAAATAGAAACTGACAGAAACAGAATTACTTAGCCTGGGTCCTTTTCCCAATTTTCCTACTTCCATGTGTGTCTTCTACTGGAAAATCTAATAGTCAGCCATCCAACAAGAAGAGTAGGAAATACAGCACCAACATGATAGAAGAGAATGAAGAAAGCTAGAAGGGTAGATATGAAATAGAAGGACAAAAGATAAACAGCCCATTAGAGCCACTTATAGCTGGCTTGTGGTCAGTTGTATCTCCATGCCAGAAAAAAAATCAGAAAACAAAATTGTGCTCAAATCTAAATAAGCCATATATCAACGTTTATTATCATTGTTACAGAGATTAGCATTACACTGTCTGATAAATCTTGTTGAGTCCCAATTATAGCTTGGCAGTAAAATCGCCATGCCATTGATTATGAAACTACTGAGATAATGAAAATGACTTCCTAAAAGAGAAACATAAAAAAGCCTTGAAATTTTATCTACATGACACATGTAGTTTTGATGTAAATGTTTTTATAATTTTGTAAATGTTTTTGTGTGTATGTGTCTCTGTGTGTGTTTGTGTGTGTGTGTGTAATGCTGGAATCAAACCCAGGGGTTTCTGCATGGTGGAAAAGCACACTATTGAACTACATCCCAAACCCTAAGAATGATTTTTAAAGATTTGTAAAGATGTTTTTAACGTCCGTACTTTCCATGCAGCTTTTAGTGTACTAAAATTGTTTTCACTGGTTGGGAAGTGTTTTCCTGAATCTTTCTTTCCATACCATTATATAATTTATCAGACATTATATAATATATCAGATATTCCATGTAGTTAGTTATATTTTGTGGGAAGACACCATCCATTTGTCAATTTTATTTTCTCCAGAATTCCCAGTGTGGTGTTCTGCACATCATGGTGACGAGTGATGTTATTCAGTCAATAAATGCATAGATGAATAGACTGTTCAAATTTTCCAGCAATTCTAAATATGTTTGAGAAATTCTGAAGAGAAAGAAAATTCTAAAGAAAAAGATATTTCTTTTCAAGTGTAGCATGGGTAGAATGGAATGAGATCGAACATATATAATACAAGTAGAATTATTACATGCTCTAAGCGCACAATGATTTTTAATGTATCTAGGTTAGTTAACTATGCTATGTACTTATACATTAACAAATTATTCTTTCTATATGAACTTCCTTCTCAGAACTCAATATATTTCTTCCACATCCCCTGTTAAAGATTATATAATTAAATTACATTATAATATTATTTGCATATCTATATTATTGAATCTATTCAAATATTTATTTACAAATGTATGAGATGTTTCTCTTGGTCTTTTTTGCTGCTATAACAGAATCCTAAAGACTGGGTAATTTGTAATTAACAAAATTTATTTTTCACAGTTTTGGAGGCTGGGAAATTCAAGATTAGGGGGTTGGTTTCTGGTGTAGGAATTCTTGCTGAATCTTCCTGTGGCAGAAGGTCAAAGAGAGGGTGAAAGACAAAGAAGGACCCACACATATCCTTTCATGAAGAGTACACTGCGGTACAATGGCATTAGTCCATTCATGAATGTGGAACCTTCATAACCTAAACTCTTCCCTGCTGATTCTGAACCAGGATCAAGATTTCAACACATGAACTTTGGGAAACACCCTTAAACCATAGCAGTGTCATTTTGCTAAATAAAAAGTTATTGTAAATATCAATATCTTAAATGAAATATTTGATTGATATCAGCAAACATGATTGAGGATGAAACACCAGGCCATCTCTTCACCTGGATAATTGTTCTGGCAGAAACAGTCTGAAGTGACTAAGACTCTGGAGTTTGTTTGAACATTTCAGTTTCCAAGGGTCATTTCAGGTGGTAGATTTTAGTTACTGTCTGTCACTTTTACCAATCAGGGTTGGAAGGTTGTTTACCTATTACACACCCTTAGCTCTCTGGCAGGTATCTGTGAGGATCACAACCATAATCTTTGGCAATTCACTGAGCCAAAGCAGGCAATAAAGAACTTTTTCTTCCAAATACTGGAGTTCAGGATTCAATTGTCAATTGCTGATCTGATCATGAAGGTAGATGCTATTGTTGCCCTCCCACTGGCTCAAGTTATTTTAAATTTTAAGTATTTTTTTTTCTTTTACACAAACAACCTATACATAGGAGACTTAGAAAACAGTTCATGTGCCTATAAAAATATACATTTAAGGAGACCCTTTAGGCTTTTACCTAAGGCTGATCTGTAAAGATCCCATACTATAATTAAAAAATAAATAACAGGAAATTATGGATATGAGGAGTCTGATTTCTGGACTTAATGTATTATAAAATTATATTTCCAGTTTTTAAGAAACAAACAAAAAATATGAGTCATGCAAATGAAAAGGAAATAATACCTCATTCATAGAACCAAAATCACTTAGTAGAGACAATATCTATGGAAATCCAGACATTTGACTTATTACAGAAAGACCATTGTTCTAAAGAAGCTCAGAGAGCTAACTGAGGGTAAGGATACAGCTAAGCATGTTAGCTGTGAATATTAATAAAGAAAAGAAAGTTTTGGAAGTGAACAATGATTGAGATGAAAAATATACTAGAGGGGTTTTAAAGCAGATTTGAATTCACCAAAAAAAGAATTAGCTAATTCAAAAGATAGGATCAGAGCATAAATCAATGAAATTGAAACAAATTGAAAAAATTGACAAAACTAAAAGTTGGTTCTTCGAAAAAATAAATAAGATCGACAGACCCTTAGCCATGCTAATGAAGAGAAGAAGAGAGAGAACTGAAATTACTAACATATGGGATGAAAAAGGCAATATCAAACAGATGCTACAGAAATACAGAAGACAATTAGAAATTATTTTGAAAACCTTTATTCCAATAATATAGAAGATAGGGAAGACATCGATAAATTTCTTAAGTCATATGATTTGCCCAGACTGAGTCAGGAGGATACACACAATTTGAACAGACCAATATCAATGGATGAAATAGAAGAAGCAATCAAAAGACTACCAACCAAGAAAAGCCCAGGACTGGATGGGTATACAGCAGAGTTTTACAAAACCTTTAAAGAAGAATTAATGCCAATACTTTTCAAGTTATTTCAGGAAATATAAAAAGAGGGAGCTCTTCCAAATTCATTCTATGAGGCCAACATCACCCTGATTCTGAAACCAGACAAAGACACGTCAAAGAAATAAAACTACAGACCAATACCTGTAATGAACCTAGATGCAAAAATCCTCAATAAAGTTCTGGCAAATAGGATACAAAAACACATTAAAAAAATTGTGCACCATGATCAAGTAGGATTCATCCCTGGGATGCAAGGATGGTTCAATATACGGAAATCAATAAATGTTATTCACCACATTAATAGACTTAAAGATAAGAACCATATGATCATCTCGATAGATGCAAAAAAAGCATTCGACAAAATACAGCATCCCTTTATGTTAAAAAAACATTAGAAAAACTAGGGATAACAGGAACTTACCTCAATATTGTAAAAGGTATCTACGCTAAGCCTCAGGCTAGCATCATTCTGAATGGAGAAAAATTGAAGGCATTCCCTCTAAAATCTGGAACAAGACAGGGATGCCCTCTATCACCACTTCTATTCAATATAGTTCTCGAAGCACTGGCCAGAGCAATTAGACAGATGAAAGAAATTAAAGGCATAAAAATAGGAAAAGAAGAACTTAAATTATCACTATTTGCAGATGACAGGATTCTATACCTAGAAGACCCAAAAGGGTCTACAAAGAAACTACTAGAACTAATAAATGAATTCAGCAAAGTGCAGGATATAAAATCAACACACATAAATCAAAGGCATTTCTGTATATCAGCGACAAAACTTCTGAAATGGAAATGAGGAAAAATACCCCATTCACAATATCCTCAAAAAAAATAAAATACCGGGAATCAACCTAACAAAAGAGGTGAAAGATTTATACAATGAAAACTACAGAACCCTAAAGAGAGAAATAGAAGATCTTAGAAGATGGAAAAATATAACCTGTTCATGGATAGGCAGAACTAACATCATCAAAATGGTGATATTACCAAAAATTCTCTATAGGTTTAATGCAATGCCAATCAAAATCCCAATGGCATTTCTTGTAGAAATAGATAAAGCAATCATGAAATTCATATGGAAAAATAAAAGACCCAGAAAGCAACTCTAAGCAGGAAGTGTGAATCAGGCGGCATAGTGATACCAGATTTCAAACTATACTACAGAGCAATAGTAACAAAAACAACATGGTATTGGTACCAAAACAGGAGGGTGGACCAATGGTACAGAATAGAGGACACAGAGACTAATCCACAAAATTACAAGTATCTTATATTTGATAAAGGGGCATGCAATGGAGGAAGGATAGCATCTTCAAAAAATGGTGCTAGGAAAACTGGAAATCCATATGCAACAAAATGAAACTGAATCCCCTTCTTTTGCCATGCACAAAAGTTAACTCAAAATGGATCAAGAAGCTTGATATCAAATCAGAGACTGCATCTGATAGAAGAAAAAGTTGGCTCCGATCTACATACTGTGGGGTCGGGCTCCAAATTCCTTAATAGGACACCCATAGCACAAGAGTTAATAACAAGAATCAACTAATGGGACTTACTTAAACTAAAAAGTTTTTTTCTCAGCAAGAGAAACAATAAGAGAGGTAAATAGGGAGCCTACATCATGGGAACAAATTTTTACTCCTCACACACTTCAGATAGAGCCCTAATATCCAGAGTATACAAAGAACTCAAAAAAATTAAACAATAAGATAACAAATAACCCAATCAACAAATGGGCCAAGGACCTGAAAAGACACTTCTCAGAGGAGGACATACAATCAATCAACAAGTACATGAAAAAATGCTCACCATCTCTAGCAGTCAGAGAAATGCAAATCAAAACCACCCTAAGATACCATATCACTCCAGTAAGATTGGCAGCCATTATGAAGTCAAACAACAACAAGTGCTGGTGAGAATGTGGGGAAAAGGGTACACTTGTACATTGCTGGTGGGGCTGCAAATTGGTGCGGCCAATTTGGAAAGCAGTATGGAGATTCCTGGGAAAGCTGGGAATGGAACCACCATTTGACCCAGCTATTGCCCTTCTCGGACTATTCCCTGAAGACAAGAGGGATACTATAGGGATACTGCTACATGGATGTTCATAGCAGTACAATTCACAATAGCTAGACTGTGGAACCAACCTAGATGCCCTTCAATAGATGAATGGATTTAAAAAAAATGTGGCATTTATACACAATGGAGTATTATTCTGCACTAAAAAATGACAAAATCATGGAATTTTCAGGGAAATGGATGGCACTAGAGCATCCATTTCCCTGCAAATTATGCAAAGTGAAGATTATGATTATGCTAAGTGAAGCTAGCCAATCCCTAAAAAACAAATGCCAAATGTCATCTTTGATATAAGGAGAGCAACTAAGAACAGAATAGGGAGGAAGAGCATTAGAAGAAGATCACCATTAAACAGGGTCGAGAGGTGGGAGGGAAAGAGAAAGAGAAGGGAAATTGCTCTGCCGCAGTCCGGCTGCAGCAAAATAACTGGGGGGTGATGAGCAACTTGTGTAGATAGATACAGCAGGAGTGGGAGCCTTTTTTGTAGGAAAACAGAGGTATTTATACATTCCACACAGCTTATCTTAATTAACATAAATTCTAAACTCGATACAGCAGTCAACCAATAAGGAATCGCCACACTTAATGGCTCGCTGGCGTTACTTCACATACCACTCCCTCTGGCAAAATGCCAGGCGCCATCTTGACTTGTTTACAGACTCTAACATTTCCCCCTTTTGTTTAATTTAAATAACGACCATAGTGGTTTTTACACAAACACCATAAATAATCACTACAGAAATACAGAAGATATTTAGAAATTATTTTTGAAAACCTGCACTCCAATAAAATAAAAAAATATTAAAGGCATTGACAGATATCTAAGGTCATATAATTTGCCGAAATTGAATCAGGATGATATACACAATTTAAACAGACAAATTTCAAGCAATGAAAAGAACCGATGGATACACAGCTGAAGAATAACTAATACCAATACACTTCAAATTATTTCATGAAGTAGAAAAAGAGGAAGCACTTCCAAACTCATTCTATGAGGCCAATATCACCCTGATTTCCAAACCAAGAAAAAAACACATCAAAGAAAGAAAAATTCAGACCAATATCTCTAATGAACATAGATGCAAAAATTCTCAATAAAAATTCAGGCAAATTGAATATATAAACAAATCAAAAAGATAGTGCCTATCCCATTATGAATCAGCCTCCTTATATCAAAGAAAACATCCAGCATTTGGTTTTTTGGGATTGGCTAAATTCACTTAGCATTATCTTCCTAATTCCATCCATTTACCTGCAAATAACATGATTTTATTCTCCTATATTGCTGAATAATATTCCACTGTGTATATATGCCACATTTTTTATATCCATTCATCTGTTGAAGGGTATCTAGGTTGGTTCCACTGTTTAGCTATTGTGAATTGTGCTACTATAAATATTTATGTGGCTGTGTCCCTGTAGTGTGCTGTTTTTAAGTCATTTGGGTATAGACCGAGGAGAGGGATAATGGGATAGGGAGAGGGAGCATGTCAGGAATAGATGAACTGTAGATAGAGCAGAGGGGTTGCAAGGGAAGGGAGGGGGTATGGAATTAGAAATGATGGGGTAATGTAATGGTCATTATTATCCAGTACAAGTATGAAGACACACTTGGTGTGAATATACTTTGTATACAACCAGAGATATGAAAAAAATTGTGCTCTATATGTGTAATAAGAATTGTAATACATTTCACTGTCATATTTAAATTTTAAAAAAAGAAGTAAATAGATAAATAAGAAATGAGATTTTCTCAAACATATTGAAATAAACTTTGCATAAAAAAATGGAAATTAGAAAATACTTAGATATGAGTGAAAATGAAAACATAAAATGCTAAATGTGTGTGATTTTTAAAGATAATGCTCATAGGTAAATTTATACCATAAATGCCAAAAATAAAACAGAAGAAAGACCTTGTATTAGTCAACTTTCCATCCTTGTGTCAAAATATTTGTGATGAACAATTTATTAGAAGGACAAATTTCTTTTGGCTCAGGATTTCATAACAGGTATCCATCAATGATCACTTGGCCCTGTCATTTGGGGCTGTGGTAGCACAGTACATCATGGAGGAATTTATTGCAAAGTTTTTAGACAACAGAGAGAAATACAAAGTAACCAAGTGAGAAAAACATGCAATATGACCCTATATTTAAATCCCCTCAAAATCAAAGAAAACTAGTGGCTAAAAAATTCAGCCATCCTGGACACAAAAGTCATTTGTGTTTTATATACTACAAATAATGTGAAATGGGAATTAAGCAGGAAATTCTATTTACAATATGCCCTAAAATAGTTAAATAGTTAGTAATATTTCTAACCCAGGAGGTGAAACACTTGTATGCTAAAATGTACAAAATATTGTTGAAAGAAATTTGAGATCATATAATCAATGAAGGACATTTTATATTTATAGTAATAAAGAGTTAATATCATTATGATGTCAGTTCCACCCAAAGCAATAGACAGATTCTGTAAATATCTAACATTTCCAAAGCTTTTTTTCCCCCAAACAACTGTAAACCATTCCTCAAATACACTCCCAATTACAAAGAAGTTTGCTTCCCCCATCTTTAAAATAAAGAATAACACCTGACAGTGCAATTTTTCAACTCCAAACTTACTATGAAGATAATGTTTTTTGTTTGTTTTTTAAGAGTATGGTACTGACTTAAGAATAGCCATGTAGATCAATGGAATAAAATAGAGTAGAAAGAAAGAAACCGTCCTCACACAATTTTTAGTTGAGTTTTAATAAGAGACCCAGACCACTCATTGCGAAAAGACAGTATTTTCAACAAATGGTGCTGGTAAATCTAAAAATACACATTCAAAAGAATTTATATGGACTTTGCCTATACCATATGAAATATCAACCCCAAGTGATCAAAAATCTTAACGAAGAACTAAAAACTATAACAATTTTAGAAAAAAAATATTGGAGAAAACTGTCACAATGTTGGACTTAGCAATTACTTCCTGAATATGACACTAAAAGTACAAAAAACAAGAAAAAAATAATAAATTAGACTTTATAAAAATTTGGAACATAATTTTAATAAAAGGATACTATTATATAAAGAAAAAATGAACTGAATGAGAGAAAAGATTTTCAGCTAATATATTTGATAAAATTAATATCTAAACATATATAGTTCCTAAAGTCCCCAAGCAAAAGGACAAATAATCCCAATAAAAACTGGGAAAAGTATTTGAAAGAACATTTCTGTGAAGAATATATGCAAATGGCTTATAAGCATATGAAAAGATAGATGTTCCACATCATTAATTGTATTGGTTAACTATATTAATAGTTAAATATATGGTGGTTAACTGTTGTGGTTAACTATATCAATAATTATAATCATAATATAATAGAATTTTATTAATAACATAATTAATTATAATTGATAATTATAATTAATAATTATTAATAATTTATATTATGACTAAACAATGTTTTAGTCAGCTTTTTCACCACTGTGACTAAAAGACTGGATCAGAACAAATGGAGAGGAGAAAACTCAAGGTTTCAGAGGGCTCAATTCATGGTCATCTTCCTTGGGGTTCAAGGTGAGGCTGAATATTATGGCAGCAGAGTGTGGCAGAGATGAACAGATCTATGTGATGATCAGAAAGCAGAGTAAGATCTCCGCTTACCAGATACCAATAAAAACCCCAAAGTCACACCCACAATGCCTCATCACCTCCAGCAGCACCCACCTGATTTCAGTTACCAGTCAATTAATCCCATCAGGTTATTGATTCACTGATTGGGTTAAGGCTTTCATGACCCAATAATTTCTTCTCATACTTTCTTGCATTGTTTTACATGTGAGCTTTTTGGGGACACCCCACATCAAAACCATGACAATAATTATAATTAATCATTATCAATTAATTACTAATAATATAATTACTACTAATATAATAATATAATTTGATTCACATTTCCTTAATAATTACAATATAATTGTATTGTAATAATTGTATTTCCTTAATAATTGTAATTATTAAGGAAATGTGAATCAAAACCATAATGAGGTACTACTTAACACCAATCAGGGTGGTCATAATAGATAAAGTAAACTAAAAAATAAATGCTGGAAAGTATAATGAGAATTTGGAGTCCTCAGACACTGCTTTGGGAATGTAAAATGGTGCAAGTACTGCGGAAAGTATTTTGACCATTTCTCAAATGGTCAAAAGTAAAAGCACCTTAGATATTAGGAGTCCATTTCTAGGTATATAATGAATGAAAGCAGAGACTTGAACAGATATTTATATACTAATGTTCACAGCAACATTCTTTATACTAACCAAAGTATGGAGCTAATCTGCATTTCCATCAACAGATGAAGGGTAAGCCATTTCTGGAAATTTCATTATTCATACAATAGAAAATACCTAGACATTTAAAATGAAATTTTGATGTATGCACAACATGGCTAGACCTTGAAATCATTATGTTAATTAAAATAAGCAGACTCAGGACAGATATTTCATAATTCCACCTCTATGAGGTATCTAGAAAAGAGAAATTTATAGAGATAGAAAGTAGAAGAAAGATAACTAGACACTTAGGAAAGAAAGGAGAACTTATTATTAAGCATTTACATGCTTTTTTGGAGGATGATAAAATGGTTTTTGGTATGAAGAACGGTGATTCACAACATTTCAAATGTGTTTAATGCTACACATTTGTACACTTAAAAATGGTTCAAATGATAAATATTACCACAATAAAACAACAAAAGTAACACTTGTATGTTTGTTATCTCCCAGTCTCTGTGGTTCAGAAATATAGGGAAATCTTACATGGGCCCTCTGCTTCAGAATCTCTCAGAAGTAGTGGACTGCCCAGAACTGAAATCTCTCTGAAGGTTCTTTAGGGGAGAGTCTGCATTCATATATTGTGTGTTGTTGGGGCTTCAGGGGTTTGGGAATTGCTGGACTGAGAGTCTTGGTTCCTCACTGGCCAGTAACCTGCTCTCATTCCTTGCCACATGGGCTCTTTCCACACAACCAACTACTTCATTAAAATCAATAAAAACTGGAATGTATGCTACAAAGTCAGAATATTCTGTAAACCAAGAACACAAGAGACATTTCATCACCCATGTTATATTATATTGGTGAAACCAAGTCACAGTCAGAGGGAAAGAACTGCATAACAATGATGCAGTGGTCTTAGGGTGCTACCTTAGAAGTCTCCTGGCTACAATAAGATTGCATCAAATAATACCACAATATCTGGATGCAAAATGTTAATGTCACGCAAATATATCACTATGTATACCAAACCAAATACTTCAAAATATTTGGAGACAAGTTGGCAAAACTTTGAATGATTGTCTTGAATATTCACCTTTATTCTCATTTTTTTTTCTTGACACTGCCAAACAATGCCAGGAAGATAAATTACTTAGTTTGATACTTCCACCATTTGTTTTCAAAACATGGGAACATTTTGCATGTCAGTTTAGATAAATGACATTTTTTGAAAGATGTTCAAACTATCTGGCACTCTGAGAATCTGATTGCTTTATTATTGAACATCAATACCTTTCTTCCAATGATTTGACATTCCATTAATTGTGACTGTAAATCTGTGGTAGATCCTTGTAGAATTGTAATTGATGCCCAATGGCATCTAGCTAGTGTCTAAATTGTTTATCAATAAAGTTAATCCTATATTTGACAAATTTATAAATTAACATGATTATATGTTAATATATGTACAGATTATTTGTGCATGTTTGCCTAAAATAAACAAATTTTTTAAAGAAAAACCATGGCAAATCCTTAAATTCTGTCTTCTTCTTAAAAAAATAAAACATTTATCATACTAGCTGGTCTCTCAGCTCTGAGTAATTGACTGATTTGCTCACATTCCCTTAAAAAAGAAAATATACTTGGCTTAGCTATCTACCAAGAGCCTGAACCAACTCTAGAGTAATTCATGGCTAAGCCCTGCTTCCCACATAAGAAAGTCCAACTGATATTTAAAATGGATACCAAGGAAACATATTATCATAGGAATTCATTACATTCTGGCTCAGAGCTGGGGTGAGACGGAGGTAGGCATAGGAAAGTTGTTGAAACATTTTAACTTGTCAAATAAACGCGACAATGCTTCTGGTTTAAAATAAGTAACAACAAATTCTTTCAGGTTAAATCAGTGCCTACTGGATTGTTGCTCAGTCAACTTAACTTTTAAGCTTTCTTTCAGACTTATTTCTTTCCTCCTAATCACTACTCATTTTTTTTTCTTTCCATTATAGCTTTTTGAAAAATCTATAACAATAGCCCTGATCATTACAGTTACCTTGGGGACAAAGTGATATTTTTTCTTTTTCACTGTCCTTCTGTTAAGATGGAGAGTTTTAAGGAGCTTCCATTTATTTTTTTTCCTAATTTATAATTCTCATGTGATAGTTCAGAGGTCTAAAATAAGAATTATATGACTTACTGAATGTCTACTTCAACTCTGTATTACAAAATAAAATGGCAACTGGTATGAAATACTAATGGTATTTAATTAATGGGATGCCATTATGTAATTAAATAGCCCATTTATTAAATTTAGAGGTTCTGTTTCATAATCTTGAAAACCTTGGAATCTCCCTTTTCCCAGTGTAAGTCATTATAGCAAAAGTCATTGTCTCCTCATGGGAAGGCTGAGAGAAAGATTTGCAAGATGTGATTGTCAAGGATCTCTAGGTTCTGCTTGAAATAATCAAGTCTAACTTTCCTTCAAGGAATTCCGAGTCAATGAAGTGGCTCATTCTCATTAAAGTGTAGTTCTTAGAAATGAAAAACCTGGGACTCGATTGCATTGGTTCACACTTGCTCCACAATTAATTCACCCTTTGGTAAGTTTTCCTGTGAAACATTTACTCCTCAATAAGAGGTGTCCTTGAACCAACCACCTCATAGATTTACTTTGAAAATTACACAAGTTTAAGAACATGTATACTGAAGAAGGGATACACAATGAGCCAGTTTCTGAGAGGTACAGCACTCCTTTGAGGACTGATTGGTTTAAAGAATCTTCAGGGTTTTTTAATCTTTAAAATTGTGCTATAGTCCCAAACGTCCTTCTCTTTTCTTCTTCAGTTGGTTTCAGATTTCTACTGAAATCACATGATGGTATTTGCTTTTCTAGGATGTCTCTCCATTTGTTCTCACAAACATTTAAAGTAGTGGAATCCTTGTACATTTCATTGTCTTGGCCTCTGTTTATCAGAATCTACATAATATACATACAAAGAATATACATAACAAAGTTGTAAGTTAACCAGGAAGCAGACTCTGAGACAGAGATTAGCATATATTCAATTTGTTAGTGGGGCTCTTGACAGCTATTTCTCAGTGGAAAATAAAGTAAAATAAGCAGAGAGAGAAGTATTTGAGTTCTACCATGGCATCAAAAATGTTCTCAGAAGAACCTAGTAGAACATCCAAATATGAAATCACCCTTTTGGTATGTCCCAATTTGGGATTAGGTGGCTAGATTCTACACTTTTGAGTCTGTGTGTCATTGCATGTAGAATAATCTAGGAATGGGTTGTGGCTTTAGACAAAGTCACTAACTGTTCCCATGGATAATTCCCAGATGTAGTTGAAAGCTAAAGGCTATTAGAAAATAGCATTTATAGCATCTGGAAAAAGAATTTCTTCAATTTTGAAAGTGGAATAAACTCTACATCAGAGCAATCCTCTAAAGCTATGACAATACAGTTAGAAGGCAATTTTCACCAACAATGCAGTCTACCAAAAATCCAATCAATTGGGAATATTATTATTGTTTTATTAGTTTATATTTCTATTTATTTATGGAAATATACAAAATTCTCAAATACTGTTTGCATAATGGCCCTTCCTATTTTTTTGTTAAATATTGTTCTTAAGATTTTGGTTTTAAATTAATTTATAACAAGGGTCCAGGCCCTGGTTTCTATTTCCATTCTACAATTAAAACAATCAGGGAGAGCTACTTCCAAAATTGTCAAGTAAGAGGATTAATTCTGCCATAAACCACCATAAACACATGCAAATATTTTTAAAATGAACTTTCTAGAATTCTCAGTATCAACAAAGAGCTTGCATGAAGGAGCAATTATTCAAAAATATTGACGGAAACTGTTTAAAGACTGTGAATGTTATAGCAAAGTTTTTAATTGGCTAATTCCCATCAACTTTCCCTTACTAGTAACCTTGAAAAATCAGTCTTATAATCAGAGTAGCAGTGAAAACCAATAACCTCATAGCCACTGGAGGTGATAAAACATGCTTTCAGCTTCTCCAAAAGGCTTTTTCCTCCAATATTTGTCATTATTTTGTCTTTTTTTTTTAATTGTGGTTCATTTCAAACCCTTGTGTACAAACAGGATTTACCTTTGTTGGATTTTAGAACTTAGAGCTTGCTCACCTCAGTTTTTCTCTGGGGTGCTTATGGAAACTGTCAACTGCAGTTTTTTAATATTGCAGTTATGAGAGTCAATGTTAATAATTTAAACAAGTAATAAAGTGATAAAACATAAAAGGAAAAGTCAGGAAATAAGATGTTCATAGGATACTTTGAAAGCCAGGTTATATTCCTGAGAATTTAGAAGATAGCATGTGTATACAAGTCTGTATGCCTGCTCAGAAAAGGCTTTAGAGCAACCATTTTCTCATGTGACCAGCATTGAGTTTTTGTGAAAGTGGGAAGTGCCAACTAAGGTAGAGTTGTAAACCACTTACTAGAATATTACAAACATGCTACAATAGGTATATAGAGTCTCTTGGCATAAATTGCTAGATTTATGGATTCAGAGCATTTAAAGAGGTCTTATATATTAACTGACAATCATTCTAACAAAACCATGACTTTATTAACTGCACAAGGCAAAAGATACAAACTTTACAGAATTAGTTCAGGAAAGCCATTAAACCAATAGTAATAAGAATAATAAAAATAATCAACAACAAACCTTTAGGAAAAATCTAATTTACAGAGTTGACATATTATTTAAGATGTATATTTTCAATGCATAAAAAAATACACATTTTACAAGAAATGGAAAGTATGGCCATACAGAAAGAAAAAGGAATTGCTATAAACTGTCCTCCAAAAGCCCTAGACATTGGAATTTCTAAAAAATTCTTCAAATAATATCATTGGGATCTCAGATGGGACCCAGGAATAGAAAAAAAAAAAAAAAAAAAAAAAAAAATATATATATATATATATATATATATATATCAGGAAAAAGTGAAATATTCAGAAAAGTTAGAATTTAGTTAATATTAATAATCACTTGGTTCATTAGTTGTGAAAAATATACCCTGGTAATGTAATGTAGGATGATAATAACACGGAAAATAATGTTCTGAAGTTGAAAAGTTTATAATTTTGTTCATATATCTAAACCTAATTATTTCCTATCTCCTTGTTTATTCACTATTTGAAAAGAAGAAAGGAAATGTTGCAGATATCTTAATGTCTACCTGTCACTTGTTGCTATACATATTTTGAAGTACTATCATTTAAATTTAAAATATACTTTGAGATTATTATCCTTCTTCTCTCTGAAAGAAATTGACCTCTTCTTTTGTAGTAACATGTTCATATTCACAGGATAATATATTCTTGCTCTAGTGTCACTTTCTTTGACATTAATTTAACTACTCTTTTTTATATTTAGTGAACTACAGTTTTCTTATGATTTTTATTTGAATACTACATCTTTTTCCTTATTTACATTTTTACCAATTTTGCCTTTATGTTTGAAGTGGATTGTTTTTTTTTAAATTGCATGTACTTAGTTAGCTCTTACATTTTTATCCAATGTGAAAATTTTTCTTTTCCCGTGTTTAGGATAAAAATATTTAGAGTGATGATGAACATGTTTTGATTTTGATCAGCTATTTTGATTTTTATTTGTTTCACACTTTATTCTATTTTTCCTATATAGCTTCTTTCTTTTAAATAATTAGATTTTAAAACTTCATATTATATTTACTCTTTTAAGTGCATTAAAATTAAACTTACCTTTTAAAAGAGCAGTACTTATTTGATTATAATTATTTACATATAGTTATGACATAATTATAATACATATTTACATAGACTCTGATATTAGTCAAATATTCATAGTTTTACACTTTAAATAAATCAATAACTACCTGTATTAATGTTAAAATTTTATATGACATCTATAAGACCATATAAGAAAGATTTATTAATGTTTCAAATGAGGCATTAAACCACTATGTTTGGGTACTTCTCCAAATAAATATTTTCTTTTATAATGCTTCTACAGTAAATCCAAACAGATTCCAGAGAGATACTTCTTAATCTTGAGAATATTTTGTAGAAAATTCTAGGAACTTCAAAATTCCTAAGGGTTATATTTGTAGAAAATAATAGTATGATCACCTAGTTTATCTTCTACTATGCTCTGATATTATCTATTCCTAAACAGAATACTAAGAATATTTATACCAAGGAAGATTTCTCTTTCAGTTGCTATGGGCATTTATTAGAGCTTTCAACCCTAGGTGTTAAAAATAATTCTATGAATTTTAGTAATTCAGATTCTGCCTTCAGTATCATAATTTCTATAAAGCCTTTTACTTAAACAAGGGCTGTTTTGATAATATTGCACCAGGAGGCTATATTGTGATAATGGATATATTGATGGAATATTCCAGTATTCTGAATTAAAATAGTTCAGAAGATATTTCAGGGACTTTCAACTACTACGATTTGCTAGATATTCCCTGGCCACCATTCTCTTGTGCTTGATGGAACATGATAAGCACTCCCAAATAGCAAAGTAATAACTTTTGCGCTTCCTATAAATACAAGCTCTGGGGAAATAGATTACTGAACAATTAGGAACGTGTAAAGTCAGATCAGTATTTTATTGTAAGGCAAGATCAGTTTGTCCTGCCCATTATAGTAAGTTTAAATGATCCCACCTGAGTCTGCTCTTAGCAGTTGCACTGATACATTATGCATGACATTTGACTATTCATAGAAAGGAAAATGCATTGTATTCCATTAGTGGTTTCCTATGAATGTATGTCTACAAATTACGGAGGATATTTAGGCTGATGTGTTGCTCCTTTGCATATTTATGATGCTCCTGCCACATTCATTATTGATATGAATGTCATGGGAGGTACCAAAGATCAACGTGATTTCTATCAATTTGAGTTTTTGTGTTTGGGATTAAAACTCTTATGTAAATATAACTGCATGTGTATATGTTATTCTGTTTATGCATAATTAGAAAATCAATCTTTGCTCTATATCTTATGTTATAGCTGTTACACCAAAGCATAAAATGAGACACTGTTATTATTTAGATATAGATTTCCCCCCAATAAGCTCATGTGATAGACAATGAAGGAATGTTCAGTGGGGAAAAGATTAGATTATGAGAACTGTAAGAATTAATAATTTGAACGGATTTCTGGGTATTAACTGTAAGCAAATGGTACACAGCTGAAGGAATTAGGTAATTGGGACCCACCTGGGGGGATTATATATTTTGTACTTCTCTCTTTCTCTCTCTCTCTGTCTCTCTCTCTCTAATTCTATCTCTATCTCTGTCTCTTTCTCCACTTCCTGGTGGCCAGGAGGTGAGCCACTTTCTTCCATGATACCCTTCTGTCATGATACTCTTTTGCCTTGCTTCCAAAACAGAGCCATGGAGCCCAAATAAACCTATCCTCCTCTAACTTGTTTTTGTCTGGTACTTGTATAGGATGAGAGTTTGAACAGTTGTTCTCCACCTCTAATAGGTTGAATCTTCCCTCTATTGTGTCTGAGTATAAAGATATTTGTTTCACATGCCTGGTAAAGGGTATAGATAATGGTTTCCTGAAGAAAGTCTGAAATTCTGGCATATATAAGAACAGAATATATCTTACTTTGTCACTATGTCTGTCACAAAATAGATTTAGGATATTTTACTGCTCTGATCATAAAATTATAGTTACTAATAAAATATCTTATTGCAGATTTTGCTACCAGTTTTGACAGTGTAGATGAAATCAGATCATAAGTGATAGACAACATCTGTAAAAACAAAACAAAAAGTAAGTGGGGGGGGACCCAAACATATTTTGTTTAAGGATACTGGAGAGTAGACAATAATTGACAGCCCGAAATTCTAGAAATAAATGACCTGAATATTTGCAGGACATTTTATCTTGAGAATTTTGGCCACCAGAAAGCAGCCTTTGTAGCAGTTTTATTGATTTCAAAAGGCAGCCAGAAATTGAAGAACCAATATGTCTAATAAAAATGAATTATAGTTTAAGATGCAAGCATATTTAAATGTTTTAAAATTAATCAACTACTTTACTAATTAGAAGACTAAATAATAAATATAACATTTGATGCATAAAATATAGCTGATACAATTTAGGATCCATTCATTATTTTAGAAAACATAGTCAAAACAAGCCACTATAGAAAATCTTATGGTAGCCAGAAATTGCAGAAGTCTTTCTTTAATTCACTTGTTAATATGAATTCTGACCAAAACTCATAAATAAAAATGCAGCTATGAGAAAAAGAGGAGATATAAAACTTTTTTGACACAAACCATTATTGTTTATGTAGAAAATATAAAAAAAACTAAATGATGAGAACTATAAAATAAATTTATTAAGATTACTGGATAAAATACAATATTAATATACAAAATAAATTAAATTAATTTATATCTGCAACAAGATATTAGAAAGTAAAATTGAAGAATACATTTGTAATAGAATCATTGAAATAATCAAATACACTGGTAAATTGTTAATAAAAATGTACAAAATTTCTTCCCCTAAAACTAGAATACATTTCTAAGAAGAATTTTAAGAAGTCTAAATAAATTGAAACTATAGCATTTTCATGGAATGAATTAATATTATCAAAAATATCAATTCTCTTTAATTGACATTTGCATTCAATTCAATGCAATTTCAACTTAAATCCCAGAGTGATTGAACTTTGACCTGAGGAAATTGACAATTCTAAAATTTAGAGGAATGAAATATTACAAGACATAATATCTGTTAGGAAGAGATATTTCTAACCTACAATAATTGAAACAAAGTGGTGGAAATAAGAATTGAAAAGTAGACAATGGAACAGTCAGATAAGTCTAGAAACATCTGTTTGCATAGAAAAAAATAGTATTGTATCTGGGCCTGATCAACTGAATATCCTGTTTAAGAAAAAATAAATCTTAGATTTTATTTTACACAAAGGATAAAACATCAATTCCAAGTGAATTGTAGGCCTAAGTGGAAAATTTTTTTTCCAACATAAAATGTAGCAGAGCATTTTCATAACAATGGGACAAGAAACAATTTCTTAAGAAGAGTGAAAGTATTAATAATGAGGAAAATATTAATGAATTGGATATTATTATAATTTAGAACTTGAGTTCATAAGTATGTCACAAACAAGAGAGTGAGATTGGAAAGGCAAATGAGAGTATAAGTGTGAACAGTCAGGCCTTCTTAGTCCATGGATTCTCCACCTACATACTCAACCTACCATGGGTAGAAAATATTTGGAGAAAATAAAATTGTATCT
This sequence comes from Marmota monax, assembly GCF_021218885.2. Taxonomy (NCBI): domain Eukaryota; kingdom Metazoa; phylum Chordata; class Mammalia; order Rodentia; family Sciuridae; genus Marmota; species Marmota monax. Next base: position 136,837 of record NW_026693772.1, on the reverse strand, counting down.
ATACTAAATATATACAGACTTTTTCCTCTTGACAATATTCCCTAAACAATGCATATAACTTCTAACTACAGAGTGTTTGCATTTATTCATTGCTATGAATAATCTAGAAATGATTTAAAGTATATGGAAGGATATGTGTAGTTTTTTTTGTTGTTTTGTTTTGTTTTTTTGTTTGTTTGTTTGTTTTTTTCAGAGTAGAAATTAGAAGTTTATTAAAGGACAGCAGAAAAGACTTCTCCCGGAAGAAGAAGGGGACCCAAGAGGTGGAATCCCATGTGAGGTTGATGTGCAGTTGTTATATCACTTTATACAAGGGAACTGAGCATCAATGGATTTTGGGTTTCATGTCCATGGGGCTCCTGGAAACAATCCCCCAAGGATTTAGAGAGATAGGTGTATATTTAGAAAAGTTAAGAACATGCATATATATTTTATGTAAAGATTGCTACATATCATTAGAAAAAATGGACCAGGCAATAGAAAAAAAAAAAAAGAGAAAATTTTGGCTAGAGAAAACATCCTTCAGTGGGAGACAATAAAATTAAATTTATGCATGTAACATATATTTAACTTCAGTAATTATAACCACAACTATTTAACTTTATATTTCCCCAAAGTATTTAAACCAATATATAATACTGAATATACTAAGTGAAGGTAAGAAATCTGTGTTGCTGAAGTTCACATATATTGCTGGTAGGTTACACATGTACTTCTAGAAAAGTAAAATGAAATGTGTAAATACCCCATGATGTAGCAATTCCATTCCCAGAGTTAAAACCCCAAACTCTATCTATCTATCTATCTATCTATCCACACACACACATATTTACAACAAAAGAAATGTAAAATTGTATACAGTAGCATTATCTGTAAAAGATCCATAGAGATCTAACACAAATGCCATCAGTAAAAGAACTATAGATAATTTGGGATATGTCCATATAAAGTATTGTTCAAAAATCACAATGGGGTAAATTAATACTTCATATAGAATCAGGAATAAATTTTATAGATGATTGATTCATGAAATAACTTAAATGTATCTCAAAATTATAATTTTCGGTGAAGGAATCAGAAACCAAGTGTGCACATGGTATGGCTTCATTTACATGCATTTTAGAACGAAGGAAACTGTCAGTAGTTCTTGCATAATTGTGTTCACACTGTGAAAATTAAAGAAGCTATATGGAGATCATGCATATATTTTCCATTCTGTGCACTTTATTTCAATATAAGTAGTTCAAATAAAATGCTGGACTAATATTGTTTTGAATAATTTGTTACTCAAATAATTGACATATTTCTATCAATTGGAAAAACAACATTCTACAAGAATATAGCTGATGCTCTCTCATTTTATGGCATACACTTTTCTGTAAGACATTGGAGGAAGACATGAAATACATGAGTTTCTGTTGGTTTTCTTCCACATACTAACCTCTGTGTATGTGAGGAAGATGTATATGATATTACAGAAATGAATTTCTGATATCAAAACTGTACCCTAATTTCAAAGCTTATTTAACATATTATTTAGTAAGGGTAATTTCCCTAAGATATCCATAAGATCTTCTATCAAAGTAACTGGCTTCTCTTATTCCAGAGTATTTTGTTTGGTTTTCATTTTTAGGTTGTAATAATACATATCAAATTCTGTTGTACATCAAATACCACATTAATTGGCTTATAAAAGCCTTCTCTGGCAATGAATATCTTCTGTATTAAAGATTAATAAGCACAACTATGTGGAGTTTTTATTTTATTTTTATTTTTATTTATTTATTATCTTGTGGTGCTAGGATTGAACCCAGGGCCTTGTGCTTGCAAGGCAAACACTCTATCAACTGAGCTATAGTCCCATTCTCTGGAGATTTTATTTTAAAGAAGAAGTATATATATATATATATATATATATATATATATATATATATATATATATATTCAAAAGGAACTATAGCTTTATATTGCAAAAGAAATTTATAGTAAATACTACCATTGAGATGAAAAAAAGATACCTGGATGAAACCAAAATCCTGCCAGTTAGGGAAGTTTTGAGCCAGATCCTGAAGTGTAGCAAGTTGTTCCTGCACTTGTTCATTTCATCAATTATTAAAGATTTATTGAGTCTTTCTACATGCTCAGTACCAAAATATATGCTGGAGAAATACAAAGGAATAAGATATAACTTCTATCCTAGAAAAGTTCGAGTTCTTTGGTAGAAATCTATACCTTGACATATAAGCACACCAGAATGGAATACACATATAAGTCATATTTAAAATGACCTGGAAGTACAGAGGATGAATAGAGAGTTGTCTGTGTTATGGGCAGACACAAAAGCAACATGCAGGAGACACACATGCACATACACATATATGTGCATGCATACACACACAAGCAAAGCATAAGTTTTCTCATTTACAACAAGAATAAACCTCTCCAGTAGGCACTATTGCTCAATTTACTAGATGTGGAAACCAAGGGAAAAGGAAGCAAACTTGCTTGCCTAAGGACACACATTAGTTGTTCACAGATCCAGGATTATAAACCAAAGCCATATTGCTTCAAAACTCTGCAAATGCTGTGTTAACCTTTAATCATACAGTCCCTGTGATGTACTTGAAGAGCTGCTTTTCTACCTTCAGGCATTAAGAATGGCGACTGAAAATAATTTATACAACTCCATTGCATTGATCTGAGATTGCGCTGGGATTAAGGTTTTTTTTTTTTTTTTTTTCCAACCCAGACCTACAGCCACTACTAATCACTCAGTTTTGCTGGGTTGTCAAGTCCTTCTGGGAATCTTTAGAGGGAGCTCAAATCCTCACAGAAAGTCTGTAGAAGAAAAGGTGTGCAGGGTGGGCACTGGCACATCTCTAGCCAGTTGTGGAATAGAGAAGATGGAAACACAAGTCACCAATGGAGGATGGCTTATTCACAGGAAGTCCAGCATAATTGTTCTTGAAATGCTAGGAGAATGCATTTAAAGGGGAGGGAGATGGAAAATAAGCCTGACTTCAAGAGGCATGGTTTAGGATGAAGGATATTCTGCATAAATTAGATGCAATAGTGAACAATGCAGTGATATTTTTAATCTTAAAGGTAAAAATATAGTACTTTGCACAGAGTATGTGTTAAATACATGTTTATCAACTAGCTTTTAAATTAGTTTTGCTTAGTATTTACTGGCATATAAATATTAAAAACTCAATATGTGTATTTTATTTAATATCACTAGAAGTTCCTTTTTGTTGTTTATCTTTTTGTTTTTCTAAATTAAGAGGCAATGTCTTGCTATGTTGTCCAAGCTGATTCTGGACTCCTGGGCTGGAGAATTCCTCCTTCATTAGCCTCCTGAATAGCTGACACTATAGGCAGGTGTCCCTGCACTTGCCTTTGAAAGATTTTGAATGTGTTTTTTAATAAAGCAAGGGATCTTGAAGGTGTGTGTGTGTGTGTGTGTGTGTGTGTAATATACTGATATTTCCAGAATTTTCATTTCTTTTGAATTTTATTATTAATTTTTCAGTATGTAGTAGTGAACAGATATGTAATCATATATTAAATCTCTATTCTCATAATGTATCTCTGCTTTATTTTAACATCTGGAATTAACATTTATGGCTATTAAATATAGAAATCAGAATATGAGCAATATGATTTAATTTGTTGTGTTTTATGCATTTACTGATTGTGGATAATTCTAAGGGAGCACTGCTGTTCTGTTGTGGAAATCTTTTGCTTAAATATAAAACTTGATGTCTAAAGGAGAATCAGAGCTTATCTGATGAGGATGGTGTAGCCCTTGCTGGGAACTAGGTATGAGACAGAGTGTCACAACCAAAAATGACAGAAACTCCTGCTCCTGGGAAAGGCTTTCACTTTGATAAACTATCTGACAAAAAGCATCCAACACTCTTTCACATTGAATGTATGCAATTGTCATTTTTATTTTTCTTGTGAATGAGTTACAGAAAAGAAAACAAAACTGACAAAAGACAATAGTTTAATCTCTAAAGTGAATGAATCAGAGTTAGCTTCAATTAGCCCATAAAGAAATAGAAAGATGAAAAGCATGGGAAGAATCTTCACGGATTCCCAAGAATTCATTGTAGCTGATAATCTTAATGTGCTTCCCAAAAGAACTATTTAATCAGGAATAATAAAAATAAATGGCAACTGGACAGCACTTCATTTCCAAAGAGCTTTAGGAAAGTTAACACACTGTTATATGGACTCAGTGCTAATAGGCTTCTGAGTCATTGGTGAATATGTTCAAATGTAAATCTGCCACACTTATTAGTCCTGAGTCAGGTGTCAAAATTTACAAAGGTTGTGCTTTGGGTATTGTGCAAAAAGTACTATATAAACCATCTGTCTATTAAAGGCTTTGCTACACAATATGTGAGTCATTTCAACAGTGGAGAAACTCCTCATTTTGTTAAGAAAAAAAAATTCAGGCATGTGAGGGAATACTGTCAAATTTGAATATCTGAACAGATTTCTAAATACAATTTTATTTATATATTATGCAAAACTATTGATGTTTCTAGTATAGTTTCTCTTTAAACTAAAAAACACATTTCCTGATTTTTTCTTTCTTTACCCATTTTTTAAATTATTCTTCTGTGGATATTTTCTTTCAACTCTGGATGCATCATTCACTGCCGGTTTTTCAATTTTCACCTTGTAATTTTTTTCTGCTTGCATTTCCCCATCTCCCACTGGGAACCACTTGGTCATTATAGATTAGTTTATTTTTTCTAGAATTTTATATGAATGGAATCATACAGTAAGTCTAATTTTTCTGACTTTTAATTTTGTATAATTATCTGTGATTAGTTCATGTATTGTACATCAATATTTTTCTCCTTTTTGTTGCTGTACAGTCTCCCATATTGTAAATGTTCATACATACATCCCACATGCATGCCAAAATTTATTTCCTTTGTTTCCATGTTTGAGCTATTACAAAAAACAAAAACAAAAACAAAAAAACCTGCATTGAATATCCACATTTTATAACATAATAAGAAATGCTTTATTTCCCATGAGCAATTATTAAGAATGGAACATTGCCATTATTAAGTAAACATATGCTTAACTTAAGAGCAAAATGAAACAGTGAAACATGTTGAAAAATACTTCTAACATTTTACCTTACCATCAACAGTGTTAAAAAATTCCAGTTGGAGCTCATGCCATAATCCCAGTGATTAGGAGGCTAAAGCAGAATTGTTAAATTTCAAGGCCATCTTCAGAAAATTAGAAGGATCCTAAGGAACGTGGTGAGACATGTCTCAAAATTAAAGATTAAGAAAAAGCTGAAGATAGAGTGGTAAAGCACTCTTGAATTCAATTCCTGATACCTCTCTCATGAAAAAAAAAAATAAGAGTTTTCATTGCTGGAGGTTTTTATCAATGTGTAACATGTTTTTGATTGTTGTTTTGGTAATTTTTAAAAAGTTAATATGTTTTATTTTAATTGGTGCTTTTTAGTTATACAAAACAGTAGAACCCATTTTCACATAATAATAAAGCATTGGACATATCATATTCTAGTTCAAACCCAGAACCTCTCCTTCCCCTTCCCTTTCCCCAGTCTCTGCTTCCTTTTCTCTATTGATCTTTCTGTCATTTATCTGTAGTTTTTTAAAATTAATTTCTTGTGGATATACTTGATAGTGAGATTCACTGTGGTATATGCATGTATGTATATATGAAAGTTATGTCAGATTCATTCCACTGTCTTTCCTTTTCTGATACTCTTTCCCTTCCCTTTAATCCCCATTATCTACTCCACTGGAATTCTATTTACCCCCACTTCTTATCATGGGTTAGCTTCCACCTATCAGTGAAAACTTTGTTTGGGGATGGATTGGCTTGTTTTATTTAGCATGATAGTCTCATATCTGTCCAGTTACCGGCAAATATCACAAAGGCAGTCTTCTGTATGACTGAGTAATACTCCATTGTGTATATATACCACATTTTCTTTATCCATTCATGTGTTCAAGGACACCTAAGGTGGCTCTATAGAGATCTCATAAATAAATTCAGCAAAGTAGCAGGATACAAAATCAACATCCATAAATCAATTGTGTTCCTATATTCCAATAACAATCTGGTGAAGGAGAAATTAGAAAAACTATCTAATTCACAATAGCCTCAAACAAGCAAACAAACAGACAAACAAAAAAGAAACCCCAAACCAAAAGCAAAAACAAAAAAACAATTTTGGAATCAATTTAACAAAAGAGGCGAAGAACCTCTACAATGTGATTTCATGAATGACAAAGGTGCTGAAAACATGCACTTGAAAAAAATAGTCTCTTTAATAAATTGTGGGAAATTGGAAATCCATATATAGTGTGATGAAATTTAACCTTTATCTCTTACCCTGCACAAAACTCAACTCAAAGTGTATCAAAGACCTAGGAAACAAACCAGAAATCCTGAAAATGCTAGAAAAAAAATGTAGTCCCAACACTTTGATATATTGGAACAGAAATTGACTTCCTTAACACGATTCCTAAAGTGCAGGATGTAAAATAAAAAATCAATAAATGGAATGACATTTAATTAAAAATTTTCATAGCAAAGGAAATAATCAAAAGTGTTAAGAGAGAGCCAACAGAATGGAAGAAAATCCACCACCTGTACTTCACATGGTGCATTAATATTCCGGATATGCAGGGAACTCAAAAAATTAACACCAAAAAAAAAATCACAAATAACCCAATCAATAAATGGGTAAAGGAGCGAAATAGGCTCTTTGCAAAAGAAGAAATATGAATGATCAAGAAATATATGAAAAATGTTCAACATATCTAGTAATTAGAGAAATGCAAACTAAAAATACACTTGAGATTTTACCTCACTCCAGTCAATATGGCAATTATCAAGAAACAAGTAACAAAAAATTTTTTTGTTCTTAACTTAGTTTTTCCATTACATGTATAATGTTCATAAATTATGGTATTATAGTTTAGATTTGCATTTACCCAATGATTATCTGATGCTGAACTCCATTTTTTTGTGCCTATTTGCTGCGTATATAGCTTCCCTGTCTATTCAAACACTATATGTTTGTGTGGTTATGGGTTGAATTGTGTCCCCCGAGAAGATATGTTGAACTTCTCATCTTAATATCTCAAATTTAATATTATTTAGAAGTTGTTTTGTTGTGAATAAAATTAGTTAAGATAATATTGAAGTAGGGGGCTTCTCCTACATTTTTGATAAATAAACCAACAAAAAACAATGAATGCCTTGTGAAGAAAAGGAGAAACAGGAAGAAATTCATATAAAGATGAAATAAAAATATGAGGGTGACACACTTACAAGCTAAAGAAAACCAGTGAAGCCAGCAACCACCAGAAGCTAGGAGAAAGATATGAAAACGACTAAGCCTCACGGCCCTTCAAAGGACACCATGATTTTAAACTTCCATCATTGAGAAATATGTAGCCACCCAGGATATAACATTCTGTTACCTAGTCATAGGAGATGGTACAAACACACACACACACACACACACACACACACACACCAGATACTGACTTGTTTTTCAATTTTCTTTTCCTAAAATAAGGGTCTGATTTTCACAGGTTTTCAGGTACTATTTTCAGTACCATCCAAATAATTATTTCATTTATTATTATTTTAGGAAACTGGAAGCATAGATTATTGGAAAGACTATTATTAGGTTTCAAAACACTTGCTGTTAATTTGAATTTCTCTGATGATTAATAAGTTTCGGCATTTTTTCAGTTTTTAAATTAGTTGAGATGTGTTTTGTGGCCTCTTTGTGGTCTATACTGGAGAACGAATGTCCCAGTGCTGTTGAGAACAGTGTGTTTTCCGTGAAGTTGTGTGGAATGTCTTATATGTAAAGGACTATAAGGTCCATTTGTTCTAGGGTACAATTTAACTTGGTTGTTTCTTTGTTGGTTTTCTGTCTGGATGATGTTTTGTATTCATTGATGAAAGTGGAGTGCTAAAGTCCCTAACTAATATATTGCAGTCCCTTATTTAGATATTAAAGTTTCTCTCTCCCATTAGGTTTATTAATATTTGCACTATATATTTAGGTGCTTTGTGTATTTTCAAGTGGGTATTTACACTTGTTAAGTCAGTCACTTTATTATTACATAATGGTCTTTCCCCCTTTTTTTGTATTACTTGTGATTTAATCAATTTTGTCTGATAAGTATGGCTATTCCTGCTCTTTCAGATTCAACTTGCATAGAATATATTTTTATATCCCTTCAAATTAAGTCTACACACATCTTAGAGGTGAAGTGAATTTCTTAAAATCAGCATATAGCTGGGGCCTATTTTTCAATAATGCAGCTACAATCTTTTAATTGGATAATCCAATTCATTTATATTTAAGGTAATTATTATGGGTAAGGTGTTACTGTTACTTGTGTTCGAAACTTTTATAGATCCCCTCCCCTCTTTTTCTTAGTTTATTGTGATCTTTCATTATGATGATTAATTGATCTTCTGAAGTAATTTAATTTGATTCCTTGCTAAAGGAAACAGGCTAAAAATATTAGCCCACACACAAAAACAAAGAGGTAATAAGTTCTGTAGTGGTTAATAAACTTTCAATTATTAATAAATGTGTCTGAAATGAACATCTGTAAGAAAAAAAAGTTTTATTTGGTTCATGGTATTAGAAGTTTCAGTCTAGGTCTAGTTAGTCCCATTGCTTTGGGCCTGTGGCAGCAGATCATAGCAAGAGCACAAGGTCGATCAAAACCTCTTACCTCATGGCCATGAAGCAAAAAAGGGAAAAGGGCTGGGGACCCAGGATACTCACAATGAAATAACTACCTCCTACTAGGCCCCACCTCTTAAAGTGTTCTCCATCTCCCAATTGCACCACAGGCTGAAGAGCAAGCCTTTAACATATGAATCTTAGAGAGACAAAGGCAGACCCAAACCAGAGCTCCAAAGTGTTCTTCTTGCCATGCATATTCCAGACCTGGAATTGGAGAAGCGGACACCCTTGAAGTATCAACAGGCATGGACACAAAAAATCCTCAATGAAGTCCTGTTCTACAACCAAAGACCCAAGAAAAGGGCAGCTTAAGACAGGAAATTTTTAGACAACAAGTATTCACCTTCATTCAACTACATAAACAACACATATACATAAAAAATATGACCTCACCTCCACCCTTTCAAGAAAATACCAAATATGGAGCATAGATTATATCCTTGCAAAATCATAGTAGTAGCACAGAAGTTCAAGTACAGAGCTAACTTTCACCCAACTCAGTGATAAAAGTACAAGACGTTCTTTGTACTCCACACTTGTGTGGCATCGAAGAGCCTAGTGAATATTTGGACTATCATTAATCTTCAGAGGTAATGAGAGCACCCCCTTCATGTTTTCAGTGAATTCATGTGGGGAGCACTAACAAGGCAGTCTTGCTCCTACAGCCATGTCAACTCAGTGGAAGACCAGCAAAGAGGCAGAAATTCCAATTCTTCTAATGTTAAAATGGAATCCTTTTTTTCCTTAGATGTCAACATAGGTCCAAAGGTGAACTGACTCCCACACCATCTGACAATAACAATAAGGTGCAGTCTTTTTTTTTCCCCCTGCATGATCACTTTCAGAAGGAATAGCTAGATCAGAAGATTTAATTAAGACAACCATATCATATAGCGAAAATATCCAAGTTCACCACAAAAATGGTGCATCATACAAAATATCAGGAAAATTTTGACTGAGAACATCATAGATATGAGATTACATAGATGTTAGATTATAGAAATAATAAAATTACCTTCCATGTATATGAGTGTACATATCATGAAACTAATAGACAAACATAAAAATACTGTAACAAATGATAAAAAACAAGTCTCAGCAAAAAAAAAAATGTAAGATAAAGAATATCACACTGAAAATTTAAAACCAAAAGAAAATGCAATAAATTTATGAAAACAAATGGATTGGCTTAACAGGAAAATGACATATACAGAGAAAATAAACAATAAACTTAAGGAAATAACTAAAATAGAAACTTACCTAAAGAGCAGTGAAAACATAGACTAAAAAATAAAAACAGTCTCAGACATGGTGAGTTATATATCTGACATTTGTGTCATTGGAGTCTTGGGAAAATAGGAGAAAAGTATGGGGATGAAAATGTATCTTAATAAATAATGACCTAAAAGCTCCCACAATTTGACAACAGGCATAATTCTCTACAGACTCAAAAAGCTGAACCAAATCCTACTAGAATAAGTCCAAAAGAACCATAACAAATCATATCATAGTGAAACTTCTGAAAACAAAATACCAAGAATCTTGGACATGTTGAAAGTGAAATGGGAAAAAATATAGAATGACAGCAAATGTCAATCAAATCTTATATCAAAACTTATGAAATGTCTCATAAGAAACCATAAAAATCAGAAAGAACTTTTCAAGTTGAAAGAAAGTACTCTTTCCTAAAATTGTAATTTTAGGTAAAGGAGAACAATTCAGGGTAAAGGAGAAATCTAAAGTTGCTCAAGAAGAAAAATTATATGAGTTTGTTACCAACAGATATAACTTTTCTCATTATTTATTATGTACGCACATTATCATTGCTTTACCATCTCTTTATACTGGGCCATACATGGTATTTTTCACTTTCCATAAACCTCTGGCAATTTAAAATATATTCCATTAAAAACTCACCTTTCAAAGTATATTTTGTTGTTTTCCTTGGCAGAAATAGCACTACACATAATTTTGCTTTCGATAATTTTGTTCCCTCTGAGCTGCATTTAACAAAGCTTTAAAGAAGATCATATGAATTTCTCTGTTTTTTAAGAAGTAATGTTATGTTATAATAACCATAGCTTTAAGTATCAAATAAAAATAATCAAAACAGAAAAAAAGGTCTTCAACTCTAAAAGATGGAAGTAAAGTTAAAAATTAAATTTAAACAGTTTCCAGAGAATAACTTGAGACTACTTAAAGTTTTGCTGGTTTCTTATTCAAAAAGTATAACATTACTGCAAAATTGACAAATGATGTTTTTTTTTTTTTTGTTTTCTGTAGTGTATAATTTTTTCATTGATTAGATAAAATAATAATAACTAGAATTATTCATATACAGAATACATTTTCCCTGAAATATTATCCATCTTTATAACAAATGCTATCATTTTCCCCAAATACCAACTTTGTTGTCCTATGCTTCTTGTTTACATAATGCTTTTTTACATAATTCTGGAAAAATAAAGTAGGATAGAATAAATTATAATCATCTTTTTAGAATGTAATTAAAGTCAGAGGAGACACTGCAGTCAACTTTAGCAGATGTTTAAAAGTCTTTTTAATTCTAAGAAATGGCTTAGATGGAAATGTTTGTTTGATTCCATTTGAGTGATGTGGTATTGAACCTTACAGAACCATTTCAGTGTATGGCAAAAAGCATCTGACCACAAATGAAAGACTCAGATAACAAACTCTGAGTCTTTTTAACATATATTCTCTCCTGTTAAATGTCCAATATTCCCAAAGGTAAACAAACATTAAGGCATTTTCTTCTGTATTTTCAGAAAGCAAACATTTTAAATCTCCAATCTTGGAAAAACTGAGCAATGATTTACCCTTTAAAATAAGAGTATACAACACAGAATTTTCAAAGTATAACTTCAGTGTGATTTTTATCAGGATACTAGTTTTCATTGTTATTAATGTGTGAATAATTTCATTTTATATAAAGGCCAAAAAAGTAAGCAAAGTTATAGAGAAGCCATTTGAAGGAAAGTTTTCTCCTAGATAAGTGAATTGATCCTTTAGTTTGATTAGGTTTCATTCTTTATTTCACAGTTAACTAAGTGGATGAATTCCACAGAAAATAAACTCAGATTTTTCATTATTTAAAACACCAAACTTCTCTAGTTACCTGGTCTGGACTGATTTTGATAAAATCCAAGAGAAATATTGATCTTTTTGTATTCTAGTAGTTAATATTTAATTGCATAGACTTTTTTTGGGGGGATGAGGTACCAGGGATTGAACTCAACCACTGAGCCACATACCCATCCCTATTTTTTATTTTATTTACAAAATACAAAATATAGGGTGTCACTGAGTTGCTTAGCACCTTGCTTTTGCTGAGGCTGGCTTTGAACTCACAATCCTCCTCCCTCAGCCTCCCAAGCTTCCTGGATTACAGGTGTGCGCCACTATGCCCAGCAATTGCATAGACTTTTGAGGTGAGAAACTACTTGACATTGAAACTTGTTTTTGGCTGCGATATGGTCTCCCCAAGCTTGTTTTTGGCTGGGTTATGGTTTAGATGTGAGGTGTCTCCCCAAAGCTCATATATTCAAACAATGAAAGAAAGTTTAGAGGTGAATGATTGGGTTATAACAGCTAACCCAATCAGTGAGTTAAACCACTGATAGGGATTAACTGAGCAATAACTGTAGGCAGGTAGAGTGGGGCTAGAGGAATTGGATCTACAGTCGCACACCTTTGGGGTTTATATTTTGCCTTGGTGCAGAGAGCTCTCACTTCTTCGTGGTGCCAGATTCCCAGCTGTTTTTGGTTGACAAATTCCTCTGGCATGATGTTCTGTCTCCCCTCCATCCCAGAGCAATGGAGTTGTATATCTATGGACTGATACCTCTGAAACCATGAGATCCCTAATAAAATTTTACTCCTCTAAAATTGTTCTCACTAGGTCTTTTGGTTACAGTGACAAAAAAAAAAAGAAACTACTTAAATACCATCAGATGATTTAATGGTTTTCATTAAAATAAGAAGGAAACAAACAAAAAAGTGATAAGTATTTAAAGAAATGAAAGAAAATTATATTTGGATTATTTTAAATTTTTAAATCTCAATTATTTTAAATGATATTGTGAAAATATCAGTAATATTTAAAATTTTAGGTTCCCTTAATATATACTTCATTGATATTCTGTGTCAATAAGTAGTTATATAATTGGAGGAATTTCTTTATAAAATTCAAATAAAACTATCAAGTATCAGAAAGATTCTAAATATAATAAACTAAATGAATTGATCTATGCTAACTTATCTAGAACCAGCAACAAATCGCATATAGATTTGTAGAAGGTGTTCAAAGAACATCTGTGAAAGTTCAACATGTCTAATTGCTTGATAGGATATAGAGACAACCCCCCGCACCCCACCAGCCCCAGGATACCTATTCCATCTTTGACAATATCTGATCCTTGGTGAATTTGTTCAAAGTTCCATAAAATCTGTACATAATAATCCTAATATCCATTTCTCTTTTAAATAGCATAACAGAAACACATCTTTACACTAGATGTTTCACTACATTTAAAAGAGTGAAATTTTCATTGTGAGAGAGGTAACCTGGTATTAGTAAATATGTCTTATCAACAGTTCTGCCCCTTGTCCATGCTTTCAGTAAGAGGAAGCTCTGTTTAATGGATGTACTTGACAGTAGCAATCCATTATACATGCTTTAAGAGCAGACATAAGTAAAACAACCTAAACCACATCATTGTTAATAATTGATGTTTATTCATCACTGGCCACTATTGATTATAGGCTTAAATGGAAGTTTCTTGGCATTGATTTTTGAGCCTTTGTCTTATTACATAGACAACTGCAAGCAATGTGAACTTAATGGAAGTGTGTCACAACTCCTAAAAAATTAAGTAGTCATTAAAAAAAAATCAAAGTGCAGTGTAAATTCACAGACTCTTGTGAAATAGAAACAGGTTGTCCTTGAAGAGATGTCATGAAAAAATTTCCTCTTAAGTTTTTTTTTTTTTTCAAGGCAATTGACTGTAGTTACAAATAATACAGTTATAATAGAAAATATTGAAGGTATTGACAAATTTCTAGAGTCATATGATTTGCCTAAATTGAATCTGGATGACATACACAATTGAAACAGGATAATTTTAAGCAATGAAATAGAAGATGCCATCAGGAGCCTACCAACCAAGAAAAACCCAGGAATAATTTAATCTCTTCCTTGATGTCTTTTGCATCCCATTGTTTATTCAGCAGCATATTATTTAGTCTTCAGATGTCGGAATAGCTTTTATGTTTTTAATTATTGATTTCTAATTTTATTCCCTTAGGATCTGATAGAACGCAGGACAGTATCTGTCCTTTTTAAAAAAAAAAATCCCTAAGAGTTTCTTTGAGGCATAATATATAGTCTATTTTAGAGAAAGTTCCATGTGCTGTTGAAAAGAAAGTATATTCACTCATTGAAGCATAAAATATTCTATATACATCAGTTAAGTCTAAGTTACTGTGTTATTGAGTTCTATAGCTTCTTTGTTCAGCTTTATTTATTTATTTATTTAGTTTTGAAGATCTATCCAGTGGTGAAAGAGATGTGTCAAAGTCACCTATAATTATTGTGCGGTGGTCTGTTTGACTCCTGAACTTCAGAAGAGTTTGATGATCGTAGACACTTCATTGTTTGGGGCACATGTATTTATAATTATTATGTCTTGTTGATGAATGGTTTCCTTAAGCAGTATAAAATATCCTTCTTTATCCCTTTTTTATTGACTTGGACTTGAAGTCTACTTTATTTGATTTGAGTATGGAAAACCCTGAGTGCTTCTGTACTCCATGTGAGAGGTATAATTTTCCTCAACCTTTCACCTTCAGTCTTTGGATATCTCTTCCTATGAGATGAGTCTCTTGGAGGCAGCATAATGTTGGGTCTTTTTTTTTTTTAAATCCAATCTGCCATTCTATATCTTTTGACTGGTGAATTTAGGCCATTAACATTCAGGGTTATTATTGAGAGATGATTTGTGTTCCCAGCCATTTTTGTTATATAAGTTGACTTGATTTCTCCTTTGATTAGTTTTTCCTCTAGTGTGTTACCCCCCTTTTCTGATTTTCATTATTGTTTTTCATTTCCTCCTTGTGGAATATTTTTGCCAAGGATATTCTGTAGTGCAGGTTTTCTAGTTGTAAATTCTTCAAACTTTTGTTTATCATGGATGATTTTTATTTCATTATCAAATCTAAAGCTTAATTTTGCTGGATATAAAGTTTTTGGTTGACATCCATTTTCTTTCAGAGTTTGGTATATTTTGTTCCATGATCTCCTGGCTTTGAGGATCTGGGTTGAAAAATCTCCTGAGATACAAATTGGTCTCCTCCTATAGGTGATCTGATTCCTCTCTCATGTGGCCTTTAAGATTCCATCCTTATACTGTGTGGTAGGCATTTTCATTATAATGTGCCTTGGTGTAGCTCTGTTGTAATTTTGTACATCTGGTGTTCTTTCAACCTCTTATATTTGATTTTCTAATTTTTTCTTCATGTTTGGGAAATTTTCTGCTATTATCTCATTGAAGATATTGTGCATTCCTTTGGTTTGAAACTCTGTGCCTTCCTCTATTCCAATAACTCTTAGATTTGGTCATTTGATGCTATCCGGTAATTTTTGGATGTTCTTCTCATGGTTTCTTACCATCTTCACTGTGTGGTCAACTTTGTTTTCCAGATTATATACTTTGTCTTCATCCTCTGACATTCTGTCTTCCAAGTGATCTAGTCTGTTGGCGATGCTTTCTGTTGAGTTATATTTTTTAATTTGGTTTATTGTTTCCTTCATTTCCAGGATTTCTCATTTATTTTTCCTGTTTTTTTCTTTTTACCAGAATCTCTATCTCTTTCTTGAAGTAATTTTTGGTACCTGTATTTGCTCCCTTATCTCTTTGTTGGTGTGATCAGTGGTTGCCTGTATTTGCTCTCTTATCTCTTTGTTGGAGTGATCAATTTTTTGCCTGTATTTTCTCATTTTGGTCATTCTTTAATTCACAGATCATTTTAATTATAAACATTCTGAACTCCTTCTCTGACATTTCATCAACTGCACTGTCTTTGGGTTCTGTTATTGTAGTATCCTGGTTTATTTCGGGCACTTTTCTTCCTTGTTTTTTTCATATTGTCTATGTGACTTCCTTTCTTGAAGTGTGTATCTGAGGTATTACAGTTTCTACCCTATAATCTTGTAGTACCTTGGAAGATTATCTACCTCACCTTTGTGTCAGGCTTTGAGAATATTCTGGTGTCCCACTATTGATGCTACTGCAACTAAAGGTGGTGGTGGCAGTAGCAGAGGTAACTTGAGATAGCAGTGGAGGTGTCCCAAGATGGATGCAACATCTTTCAGAGATGGGGCTGAAAACATTAACCTTACACTGGCTTTGGCATGCCTGTTCCAATATGCAGCTGCTTCTAGGCTCTCTCTGTTTTCCCTAGGTAGAGGCTACTGCATGGGGAAGGTTATGGGGATGGCTGCAGTGTCTCAAGATAAAAATGGGTTAGTCCTGGGCTCCCAGGTGGAGCGGGCAGACCCAGGCCTACCCTGGGCCTGAACTCCTGCATAGTTCAGCAAGGCGGTCCTCAAGAAATATCTGAACTCTCTAGCAGGATATTATAAATAATAAATAACAATACACATGTAGAATCAAAATTAATATAAAAATTCAAAAACAATGGAGTCTAGACCTAAATATGAGAATATGATGGGACACTTCAAATGAGAAAGTTGGTTAAAAGCAAGTATAAAAATGGTCTTAATATCTTGTGAGCACAAGTATCAGTAGTTTTGAAGGCTAAGCTGTTGAGATAAAGTTTTTGGAAGAATATAAGATAAATATATAAACTAAATTGTTTCACTATCAATCATATGCTGTGTAGAGCAGTGACTTGAGCCATGGCTTCTGATTCTGCTTGGAAATTGCCTGTGGGAAGGTGCAGATTGAGATGGCCCAGTTGCTATCGTAATGCCCAGCCAGAAAAGCAACATGCAAAGGCACACAGGCATATCAGTTGGAACCTTGAGCTTAGGCTCCAACTCCTGTGGATAAAGAATTCTGGGCATAACAAGATCATCTCAATGTCACAAAAGTTTTGCTGCATCCTTAAGACTGCCTGCTTTGCTAAAACTTTCCCACAAATAACCTTTTGATTAAACTTATGTAATAAACATGCTGAGCTAACTCTGGTGCCAGTCAAGCCTCTTCAGGGTTTGGCTGCCCACCTGGCTCCAGCCTTTTCTCTATGTGTGTCTGTTTGTCTTATTGTTATCCACCATCATCCCTCCAGTTTTAATTACACATGTGCTGGTTCAACGATAGGCTATTGTGAACATAAGCAAAAGACTAATAAAATATGTGTATTTTCCTGATATTCAACCTTCATGTTTTCTAAAGGCATAAAATATGTGTGATTTTTGAAAGTAATAATACAATGTTATAATCTATGTTTTTAATACTAACAAGTATATGCATCTCCCAGCATATGCATATGTAAGACTCCCATTTCTATGTAACAAATTATCTTTTAAGTAAAATGGCATGTATCTATAATACTACTTTTGTGAGACTGTACTATGGTATAAATAAATATAAATTATAAAGATCTTTATTCACATACTAGCTCTGATGCTTACTGGTAACTTAATATTAGAAATCATCTATTGCCATTGAAATCTAATTCATTTGTTAATAATTTAAATACATAATAGCAATGAAAATATTTTGTATAGTGCCTGGCAGATAGAAATTGCTCAATAGAAATTAGTATTTCTAATAAGCCAACTATTAAGACATTTTATGTAGTTCTGATCTAATAGTCATTTTAAAATAAATATGCTTAGCATTATAGTTTAAATTCCAAGAACTTTTTTCAATCATTTGTAATAACCATTTTAAAATGTTTTTCAAATTCAACAAAAAAATACAATTTTGGCTTAAACTACAATTGCATTTTATTGAATCATTGATTAAGTCTCCAGATACAGGGTAGGTTTTTGGTCTGTCTTGGTCAGGGATCCAGTTTCATTTATATATGATTTTCTTAGTTCTGTTCCTCTGTCATTTTAGTTTAAGATTATGTCCTTCCATATAGAAAAAGTGACTGCTATTTATGTGTCTCATGTCTGAATTTCATATCATCCAGAAAGACATTTTGTGTACTATCAAAATGTTGAGCTTCACTTGATGGACCCTGAATAACAGAGAAATTATATCTGATCAAGCAAGACTTGAACTGTCTGAGACAATCTGTGATAATGGAGATGGCACTGCTCCTTATTGGTTTAACATCCAGTATTTGAGCTGTTTGCGAGATCAATGTTACACAAACTTTATGCCTACTCTCTAATGGAATGTATGCTGGAATAGCAATCATAATGTTCAAATGAAACTGTTGAATATGTGGGAAAATTCTTCCCAGCAGTTATTTGATATATCAGAGTACTGGAGGAGAACTTTCAGATTGTCTGCAAAATTTTCATCTTAAAACTTAGGAATTTTGTAAACTTGACTCATTTGAGGTTTATATATATGTAAATACATATAAACCTCATCTGTTGAATGAAGTTTATTCTGGATTTCATACTTGTGAAAATAGTTCCAATAATAATAATCCTTATCTACTGAATTAATAAGTATGGAATTTCTCTTAGACATTCATCTATCTAACAAACATGATTTACATTCGGAATAAATATCATAATAGCAATTATTGCATGTTATTTTCATTCAAATATATTTTTGTACTGTGAAAGACAGAGAGCTATTATGTTACTGTGCACCATTTCAGATTAAATATTTTCATAATATTTGTGGGAATTTCCATGTTGAAATTCTTTTTTCAAGTACATTTTTATTAGTTTAAGCATATATTCATTCAATTTTCAAACAAATTACGATGTGCTTATATAAACTCTAATTATCAGTTAAAATTACAAGAACAAGCCAATACTTATGTCATCTAAATGTTCACCGAACTTAAATTGTATTAAACATTTTATTATATTCAAAACTGGAAATATTAGCAACACTATTGTAATGTGTTATTCAGTGCCAGGAAAAGACTATATATTATTAAATATCTATTACTACCTACTTAAGACAAAAATTTCAGTCCAGATTGTTCAAATGATAACTTTTAACAATGATTTTCACATACATTTAACATCAGGAAACTCAATTAATGGTTACTGTTAAGACACAACAATTTACTCATGACCAGCCTTACTATTATCTGATAGTCTGTCTTTTCTTTATGAATACATATTATTAACTTCAAAATTAGTGTGAATTAAAGAACACAGTAGCTATCCCCCATTACATAACAAATTATGCCAAAACTTAGTGGGCTGAAAACACTATAATTTATTATCTTACAGTTTATCTATGTTAGAAATCCAGATGTAACTAGTTGTGTGCCAGTACCACAAGTTCTATTGAACCTGTTACCACCTTCAGGAGAGGAGTCTCACTGCTTGTAGGTCAGAAAATTGCAAAATGATATCTTCCATCAGGAGCAGTCATTCCAAGATGTCAACTTATTCCATGGGTTGGGATCACCAAGAAGGGTTGAGTTCACTCAGACATTGCAGAGGAGTTTTAACTCACACAGAGAAAAGACAAAAGAGCAAGATCAGCTTCAATAGTGGGGCATCTGTCCTCCATGGCCAGACATCTCTTCCCAAAGTAGAAGCTGGGCAACTGAGTGCACACAACCCACTTGAGATGCTGATGAAAAACATCAATGCCTCCTCTATGAGATCAGAGATACAGAAATCTGGGGGAGGGCCTAAAGGAAATATATCCATGCATAAGCAAGGCACAGGAGGACACACTGAATCTAGAACAGAGAAAGATATTCCCATATGAGTTCTTACTCATGAATCTCTTTGAGATGCATGCTTCATGAATTAGGCTTCTGTTAAGAGGCCTTATGCAAACACACTAAATATTTCCAAATGTCTTGTGGTGTGATTGAGAGGATCTGTTTGGCACACTGTAAGAACCCTTTGTGTAACTGAGTATTTCTTCAGTGTACGACATTAGCAGAGATAGAGCAACATCCAAGGTGGAATCCATAGTTTTATAATAGTCTAATTTTGGAAGTAAAACCCCCTCATTTCTACTGCATTCTATTTGTTAAAAATGAGTCTATATATTGACCCAAACTCAAAGTATGAGTGGGAGGTACACAGGGGTGTGAATGCAAATAGACTAGGATCATCATGGGTCATCCCACGGCTCCCTGAATTAAATACCATGGACATATTTTAGTAAAAATTAAGAACAATGACAAAGATAAAGTGTAAACTCTTTTAAGTATGCTGATTACCTGTGTTGAACAGAATTGATGATGAATTATAATTTTAAATAAATTTAGATATGAAGTAGTAAAATAAGTATATTATATGGGAACTTTATAATTATTTAGTTGCCTATCCTGCCTGAGAATATATTTACAATTGAAATGAAAATGTTAATATTCTTTGGGTGTACAGTTTCTCTTAGAAGTATTATATATGTTTTTTAGCACAAATATTTTAAGAACAATTTTTGGTTGGCACCTTAACAATGATTACATAATTTATTTTCCAAATTGGGCAATTTTAAAATGAAATAATTAATATTTAATGATAATGATGGATTATAATCAATGATAGATTGTGATTTATCAGTGCATAATAAAATAATCATGATGATATTATAAGACTAAACTAGGACTAGGACTGTCCCAGGAAAATCACTACATATGGTCATTTTACATATACATGTTTATTTAAATATATTATCTCTTTCCCATATTGCTCTGGATACAATAAAAATTAGATATTTAAATTACCAAAGTATGTTTTCTAAGTATTTATTTATAAACTTACATTGTAGAAAAATAAAAGAAAGGTAAAATAATATTAAAGATAAGGAAGTTCACAATTAGAGTATACCTAACCAAATGCTAACATAATTCTGAAGACAAATCTTATTTTACTTAAAAAAATGATGATTTAATTGGTTATGGCATTTTTCAAAGGGGGAGAATGTTTCTGACTTTTATTTTCATAGAACATAGGATGCTTTTAAACACTGAAAGATTTGCTCTTTCTTCCAGTGAAGGAAAGAGTAGGCTTTGACTTTCAACTGCGTGCTGATATAGGGTCTTGTGTAGATCTTTAGAAACAAAATACAATTCCACAGATTATGGATTTACTTAGAAATAAAATGGGTTCAAACTTGGAAATAATTATTGAATTTCATTATTGCAAAGAGCCAAATGAAATATGCAGCTTCAACCATCTCCCTGTCCCTACAGTTTCTCTTATAGGTAATAATTTTCATAGTTCTTAATTTTCACTTCAATTAAAGAGATAAGGCATTAGCACTCATTATATGGATTGTAGTTTACACATGAATTACTAAAATACTTAACAATCTTGCCTCAGAATATATGTACATTTGAATTAGAAATGCTGTTACTATTTAAGTGAGGCAACTTACAGAAATTTCAAACTTCTGATTTCTCTTTCATGTGTAAGTGTACTAGTTCAAGTTCTTTTGAAAAAAAAAAAAGTAAAATCTAAGTCTCACTTTTGTAAAAAATATATTAATAGAGGTTTATAGATTCCCTATTTTCCCCAGCAGGAAAATATATACAATCAAATTTCAAATATAACTAGTCTGGACTGAATTTTTTCTACTGTTCTTCACCTCTTTTATTTGCTTATATCAGTGTATGTACTGAATCCTTTCTTCATGAATACAGGATTATGCACACACATACACACACACACACAGCAGGACATAGCATGCTTGCTGAGAGTTCTTAATTTTCACTTCTGCATTAGATAATCATTGCCGTGCAATAAATCATCCCAAAACTTAATAACATAAAGCAGTAACGATTTATCTCAGGGATATAAACTTTTTCTGAAAAGGACAATATAGACAGAGTTTGGTTTTTTTCATCCATAAAAGTCTTTGTTACAGCTATTCAACACTACCTTTTTATTGTTAAAGCAACCCTAGACAATATATAAACAAAATAGTATGCTGAAACACAATAAGACTTTATTTACAAAATCAGGCAGCAAACTGGATCATTTTGTAGGTCATAGTCTGCTACACCTGATTCACTGATTTAGTAACTGTGATTTATTTTTTACTCACTTTAGCAGTTCTGCTTTTCTGGCCTCATCAGGTCACCCTCATGCATTTTAGTGTACAACAGGTTAGCTAGGGAATGTTTGAGCTCTTCTTATGGTGGTTGGGTTGTTTATCTGTTGACTGGGGTGTCTTGAGAGTTTGCTGAAAGCTCTCATTATCCAGAAGGTTATTCAGGGTTGCTTTCATGGTGGTGGGGGTCTAAAACAGGGAGTAGAAGTGTGAAAGACTCCCTCAGTTCTAGGATTACAACACCATTTACTCTTCCTCATTGTATTTACTAAAGAAAATCAGATCAGCCCAAATTCAAGGAAGTAATTTTTTTTTCCTTTTCTTGTTGGAAAGGCACACAGGAAAAGACAATGTTTTATGGCCATTTTTGTTATCACTGTATTGTGTCCCCTATGACTATTATCACCTTCAGGGTAGAGATGAATCTTTTCTCATTGCTCCTATTTGAAAATATCATGGGAGATCTATGATGAACAGAAATTAGATGATATGCATATTTTTAAATGAATCACCTAAATTCAGTAGATGATGTTGAGTATATATTATGCACATCTAATCATAAATTATAATAGTTCTTCCTTACTATGCCAATATTAGCAGCCAAAAATAATTAGCAGTTAAAAATATCACAACCAAACATTCAGCCTTTGTGTTATTGAAATTCTCATTCATTTAATACTTATCCCCTTCTTTAACTATCTTTGCAATTTTAATATATTTTATTTCTGGAATTGCATTCTTATTTCTTACCTTTGTTAATTTTCTACTAATTCTACCTCTACACTCAAATCATCGATTCTGATATTTTTCCAAGTGTATTAGTCAATCTAATCTTTTTTAAAAAAATACTGTAAGTATGTACTCAATTGAGAGGTACTCATCTGATCTTTTAATTTCTACTGCTATCTGTGTATTAATAGCAGCAAGTCTTTATTTGCAATCCATCTCTGAATTTAAATTGGTAAGTACCCAGTAAATTTGTGTTGAATGCAAGAATAAATGAACAATTAAGATAGCGTGTATTAAAGAGCTTTGTGAATCCCAAGGCTCAAAAATAACATGTAATCAAGCATACCTATACAACTGCACATTGAAGTTCTTCATCAGAAAGTAAAGAATACTGTCCTCCTCCTCCTGTTTCTCTGCCTTCTTCTCTTCTCCTTCTCCTTCTTTCCAACCTATTAAATACAAATGACTCAGTAAGTTTTTTTTTTTGATACCATGGATTGAACCAGTAGCACTCAACCACTAAGCCACATTTGTAGTCTTTTAATGTCTTATTTTAAGAAATGGTCTAAGCTGCTTAGGGTCTCCTTAATTTCCCGAGACTAGCCTTGGATTTGTAATCCTTCTGGCTCAGCCTCCAGAGACACTAGGATTACAGGCATGTGCCACTGTGCCCAGCTTACTTTTATTCTTTTATAATTGGAATTATTCATGTTTATGATCAAAGGAATTAAATATTTTTATTAATGGAATTACTTTCCTTTTCATTCTTGCATTATCTAAATATTGATATTAGATTTGCTTTTATTTCATTTTGACAGAAATAAAATAGTTTTGACTAATAGTTTTGCTAGTTGGAGGGTATAAGATACCCATTTCAATCTTATGCTAATTCATTTGAAAGAATTTATGCTTTTAGAATTTTCAATATACTACAGGTTTAGAATGTGTTCTTAGAAACTAAGGCAGCCTTGTTTTATGCCCTGCTTTGAAAGTGAGGTAGCAGGAGGACATTTACCTTTGCATGTTCTCAGAGCCTCACTATCATCCTGCTTCTTAAACTTCAGATGATATCTGCCTGAGATTTTTTTTGCTATTTGCATTTAATTTAGTGACTTTAGCAAATTCAGCCAAGTTCAAAAATCATCACCAGTTACTCTAAGAACAGGGAGATTTAAAATGCATTGACTCTATTTGCCAAAGGTACAAGCATCAAAACGCTCTCAGTGAAGAGTATCACTTGTTACATTTCAATATTATTTATACATGGATCATTACTATTTCACATTTGGAACTTAGACTAATTATAAATGAGCCATTGTGCCATTTTTACATATTGTCAATAACTCTCTGGGTAAGCCAAAAAACAACTGAAAATAATTTTTAATATCTCATCATTGGAAATATGCCACAGTAGAAACCATTGTCAAGCAAGATTACCAAATAAAAGTGTTTAATCATTATAGTAAGGAGAAAATGTAGGGGCTAATAACATGTGATTCTCCATTTGAAGCATATGAAAAATGCTCGTATATATTCAGATATATTGTGGAAAAGGTTAGACTATTAGAAATGAACATCTTGAAGTAGAAAACAAAAATGAAAGGTCAGTGAACATGACACATTAAATCAATTTTTCATTAGAGGCAAACATTTTTATTAATATTTACTTTTTAGACAGAATTATACAGATTTTTCTACTTATCTTATGAAATGATAATCAGAATAAATGACAAAAATAGCTAATACTTCACAGTAAAGCTATGTGATAGATTATAGTTTAAATTGGGGTGAATTGGTGACTTATAGCCATCAATAGTTTTAAAAATTCAGCCTACATTATTTGCTATTCCCTTAATCATTTAAAATAGGCCTAAATCAAAAGAAGATTTCACACCAGGCTATAAATATGCTGAGTATAAACAATTTTTCTTTCTTTTTGGGGGCCAAAGAATTATTCAGCAAAAATAATCTATTCTATTTTAAAATATTATGGATTTGAATATCACTTAGAAGTCACAGAATATAGCAAGGAGTTTGATTTCATGGTTTTACTGAAAAGGAAACCTGTTTGGCATCAAGCCATGAACTATTTGTTCCAGAAGTATACAGTGTGATTCAGTGGTAAATTCTTGCAAAATGGAAGGGGTTTTCGATTAGAATTAATGTCATCCTATTCTTACTTCATTTCAAGCACTTTCTGTGGTTGACATATTGAATGCATTAGCTTACTTAAACCTTATGTCAAGTCGACAAGTATTTATGCTATTTTACATAGGCGGAAACATGTCCTTACAGAAATGAAGAAGCTTTGTTGTTAAATAGCTAGAAATGTAAACTCACATATCCTGACAACATTGTCTTGAGAGACTTTTGCTGTACAGTTCCTTCCTTTCCAGGAAATGGTATCTGCCATTGAGAGCAAATGGCTTCTAGACAGATGTAGTTCTGATACTAGATCTCAAAATAGGGAAAGAAGTCAAGCATGTGCAGAGCACTCCTTTTTTTACTGTTCCCAGATATAACGACTCTTTTTTCCTTTGTGCATTTAAAAAATAATTTAATTTTTAATTGACACATAATAATTATAGATAATTTGGGGATACAATGTGACATTTCAATACATGTATACAATGTGTAATGATCAGACCAAGGTAATTGGCATAAGACCTCTTTTTAACATCTGGGTGAGGAGTATGTGTCAGAATATATAAATGTACCAAAAGGATTTAGATGAAAGAAACTGCAAAGCTGTACCTGTAACTGTATATTTGATGTTGACAGTTACACGCAGTCATTAAACAGCCATTTCAAATTTAACATGTTCAAAATAAATATCTCCATTTACATATAGTCTATAGCCATGTTTTTTCTTCACATGTACTTTCTCTTAATAAGTGCTTACATAATTCATGTAGGCTCAAATAATACAAAAAGGGATGAAAAAAGTCAACTCTGTCTGGAATGCTCCTTCCCAGCAAGACTGAATGAGAGGAAAAGGAGCTTAAATCTAAGAACAAGCTATCTCCCACATTTCTTCTGCTCTTTCTGCCTAAAATTAAGAGGAAAATTAATCTCCCAGTGCAGAATACTCTCATACTCTTTACCAGAAAAACAACCCACAATCCTGTCTAGTTATTTTATTCAGCTCAAAATACCAAGAAGTAATTGATTACAATGAAAACTTCTCCCCAGGTTTAAATGCAGTTATATACGAGCTGGTACCCTATAATTAAAATGTAGATTTATGGGTCTCCACCATTTCCGACTACAAACACACAAAAGTGCTCACTAGTGAAAGGAGAGACATAACTGTAACACTTGCATTAGGAAGAAAGAGGATAAAACACTGTTACCAATGGTTCCTAACAACAACAAACTTCTGGGCTAGGTTATCCAGATTTTGTGGTCCTAGGTCAAGTTCTCTGTGTATCCCTTGATCCTGTTTTTTTAGGAAGACTTCCTTTCTCTTTGGACCTTTTGTGTTCCAGGATCACAAGTCTGATATGTTTTCCTTGCCCATAATTCTCTATGGGCATATTTGAGGTGGATATTTGGGATGACTACTCTGGTTGAGATATATTGTAACTGCCAGTTTGTGGACCTAAGGGCTATTTTAAGATTCAAATATCCCAAAGCTTATTTTATTCAATAATTTATTTGCCAATACCACTCCCTCAAAAATGCAATAATCATGTGAGTATTTCTAGTCTGCTCTGTCAGCGAATACACACACAAAGAAAATCTAATCCAGGGCAGAGAATACTCCTCAAACTGTTTCATTTCTATATTTCTTAACTCCTCCATCTTTTTTTTTTCCAGAACATAATGGATGGCTTGAGGCTGCTGGAAAGAACAGGCTTGGGTGAAGAAGGCCATGTTCTTAATCTGATCTTTAACACAGGTATAGGATTCAGTGACCCAAGTCACTCAATAACTTTTTCAATCATGTATCTTAGTTTTTGAGGTCTAAAAGCAGTTGACTTCAAATATTTGAGGATCCAAATTTCTGAGTTTTATTAACTTTTGTTATTTGCAAGTAAATTTGCTCAGTTTTGTCTGAGCTCATCTGTTTCCTTTGATACCTTGATGGTTCAGCCAATTATAGCAAATGCATGCTTCAATTTGCTGTTCAATACATCTTACAGAATTAATTTCAGATAGAAACATCTGATGACTTTTGAATTTCTTACTCTTTTACCAATGAAGAGATACTGTCTCCAAATTTTTAGTTCTCCTATAAGTACTTTCTTAACCTAATGATGAACTCTTAAGAAAATATCTTATTTTTTAGAGTTTTCAACTATTGCTTTTGTTATAGCAGTGTCAATATTAGTAACCAATATCTGTATCACTTAGAATGATATTAGCAGCTATAAAAATTTTTAGTAAAATATTCTATTTCAGAGTTTTAAGTATTTTTTTATTGTATCCCAACATCCTAGCCTATTAATATGGATTTTTTCCATATACAAATTAGAAATATACTGAATATATTAAATACATGAATACAGAAGCAAGTAAGCCAGAAGAATGATGCCAATAAATAGAAATGCAAATCTACAAATGATGGTACGTGCATATATAATTACTCATTTCAATTAATGATTTTATTATTGAAAACACTTCAATGAAAGAGTTTATAAATTAATTGTTAAGGAAAAATGTATTAAAAGCAACAACCATTGAAAAGAAATATGCTAAACAGGAGAAAAACAAAAAGAAATCCTAAAATGGTTTCAAATTTTCTTCTTTTTTGACATATTTCTTTCATTTCTTGCTGGTAGCTGGAAAAAAATCTCCATCCTTATTTCTGTAACACCTTCTTAGGAACAAAGTTACAATGTTTTTTTGATTATAAGAAATACTTATTAAGTAAACCAATTCTATTGAAAACTATGTGTGCTCTTTGGTTCCTTATTTGTCTGTGTTGTTTACATTTCCTCAAATCTTAAAATGTAGAAATTTGTCAGAGAATATATATATATATATATCTTTGAGGGCATTATTTTAGCAACATTGTTTTAATTTAACGAGTGATTATATCCTGTTTTAAGTTTTTAATATACTCTACAGTTTCCTCAAAAAGATAATTTTAAAAATGACTCTATGAAATATAAACATTGGTTTTAATAGCAAATGCAAGAGTGTATGTTTTGAAGATAAAGATTTTAAAATGTTGACTATATCATGTAAAAACAGAAATTAAATAAATGATGATACATCATTTAATGAATTTTTATTCTGGTATTATAAATAGCATGTCATATTTTAACACTTGAAAAATAATTGCAATACAACATCTATAGTAAAATGTTTAGGCTAAACTGTGTGTGTATATGTGTCTTTGTGTATATGTGTGTGTGTGTGTGTGTATAATTTATTTTTTGTGTGTGTGATAGTAGTGTGTCAAACTCAGGATTTTGCACATGCTAGGCAACACTTTGCTGCTGAGTTGCATCCCCAGCCCATTGTATATTATTTGTGTATCACAGAACACATAGTATTGTACTATTTTGTATTATATGTAGTAAATTACATCATATAGTGTATTACAGTCCTGTGTAGTTATTTTATTCAGCTCAAATGTATAATGTATTTTATATATATATATATATATATATATATATATATTCAACATTATAATGTGTATATATAGATAGATAGAAACATAGATATATATATATATATACATTATATATAAATATATATACATTATAATGTATATATATATAGATAGATAGACACATAGATAGACAGATATATATATCTCCCCACAAAGAAAAAAATATAGAGAACTAAGGTTTTGAAGTACTTGACAGTAAAATCTCATTATTTTTATTTCCTGTTTGATTAATACACTCACAATTGATTGATTAATTGCATAATTGCACCGTGCTATGTATGTTCTGTATCTTATATGATAAATTATCATAATTTACAATACATATGCATAATATAAACCCAATTGTCATGATGACATAAATACGTCTGTAGAAAGGATTATAATCTGTGCGCATGTGTGTATCTGTGTATGTGAGGACATTTTTTAAGTTATATTGACTTTATAATGAGTTATTAACTAAAACCAGCAAATGATATCCACGTACAATTCAGCAGCACAATTGTTTTCTACTCTTACAGGGGCTTCATTGGTGCTCAAATTTGACTACAAATATGAGAATTTTAACCGAGGAAATTCAATGCCATCTGCTGAGTACTTAGCAAGCACTAAGTATCCTGGACTTCATAAACATAAAAGAGTACAAAGGAATGGCATAAGGAGGCACATTTGTTGTGTCAAGCATTGTGCCGGGCAGTTTTTCCACTTTACTTAAGTTTGTCTTTGTCACCACATGTGAAATTAATTCTCTTATCCCAATTTTATAAGAGAGGAAACTACAGGCTGACACACTTGTTCATATAGGCTAGCTAGTATAGGCTAAGATTTTGAATGTACTTCTACTGCCCTGCCCTTGATTATCTCAAACTGTATTTAAGGAGTCGGACATAAGTTGTGAAAAATTATTTTTGATTAAGGATATCCAAGTAACAGGTAAAGTTCTATGAGAGTACAGACAAAGAAGAGATAATTTATCTTAATAAATTGACCAAGACTGCAGGGAAATGCATAGACCTCATTTGAGCTGGGTCTTCAAAGGCAGAATGAGTAAGATTTGTCAAGCAGAATGTTGAAGGAAGTAAGATCTTTAGGCAGAAACAAGAGCACTGAAGAAGACACAGAACTTGGTATGGCTAGACAGGTGTTTTGGCAAAAACTTTATAACAATAGTCTTCCTCCACCCAAATGACACAGCTTCTCTTTTATTGCTTTTTACTTGAAATATCCATTATAGTTCACCTTTTATTTGCATTAAATTAGTCTAATATATTTACCTTCCATAATAAAGTGCTTTTATTTTGAAAAAAAATTTAAGGCAGTCAAATATATATTAAGCTCTACTGTAAAAATCTCAGCAATTGTGACATGTGAGCCAATTCATATTTGCTCAAATAAACATGGCCAAAGACAGAAAACTACTTAGGATAACCTAGAAATAATAGAATTAATTTCTATCTCATTCCAAGTAGAATAAAAAGAGCAAGAGCAAATTACTTTTATTGTTTCTCTCTTTCTCTTTCACAGTAATTAAACCAAAAGAGATGAAATATTTATTATAGATTATATCCATTTTAATTCTATTAAAATATTCTTATCACAAACATTCAAGCATTTTATTTTTCCATGGATTTCCCATTAATAAGATTACATTGCAAATATTTTCAGCTTCAATTTGTAGTTTCTTTCCATACAATTTGAAATTAATATTGTATCATTAGGATTCAAAGCACATCCAAGCATTAAAACACCAAGATATTTATTGTTATGTTCTATATTCCTCTTTCTCAAATACTTGTAAAGTTTATATTTAATTCTTTACCTTGAAGGTATCCAAATGCACTTCACATTTTTAGCATCACTGGTGTCTACTGATATATGTTTTGTTTCCCCGCTGCAAACTCCATCCATATGCCTACCACCTTCCAGATTGCTGCCATAAGAAGATATTTTTGTCCTTTAGCATGTTTTTAAGACAAATTGATATTATACTTATTACATGAAGCCTCTTCCAAAAATATTTTATGAAGTAGAGAGTTTGTTTCTCTAGTTTCATATTTTAATTATACAAAATAAATATGTACCAATTAACAAAGTCATTCACTAATATCCTACTTTCCATACTATCATACAACACAATAATAAATGCCTTAACATGAGTTCAAAAAGAAAATAAAAATTGAGAATCACATGGAAGATAATGTGCAAATTCTCTCCACAAAGGAGAAAATATATTTGTTGCATATTTTTGTTGGTACAATAAATTTGCTGCCTTTGTAGAGATTTTCTTTATATGCTTGACATTGTACCACTCAGAATAACTTTTGGTAAATTTTATCACCTAGAATTATATTTCTGATTTCAGTTTTATTATATAAGTTATTTAGTTAACCTCAACTCACTAATCCTTACTACACTATGATTAATTTAATAGGTTTAACACTATAATAAATTCTGAGAGTTTAAAAAAATTGCTCTTCTCATGCCCAAGCTTTGATATGCAGATAGATATGAAAAATTATATGTGTGATATAGTATATATATATATATATGTAATATAGTATATATAATCTCAGCTCAAGCTTAGAAATACAGATAGGAATGGTTATGCATAATATACTGTATATGATCTCATGTAGGCAGCATAATCATTTACATACATATTGAATTATATAATTGTTTTATAATTATGTGTGTACATACTTATATATTAAATATAACCACATATGTCTATGTTTTCTGTTTATTTGTATGAAATAAATATATTTATATATTGCATATTTTCTGCATTTAACATCTACTATAAAGTATCACCAAGCATTTCTGTCATTGTGATTACTTATGTCCCATTATTGATATTACTGAGGAAATGTAACATAGACATTGAACAGAATACACAACTCTCTGCTTAGAAGAAAATAATCCACACATTTTCTATGAAAATGAGCACATCTGGAGTGTTTAATACTGTATAGCAAGAAAACATGAATTTAAATAGATAACATTTACTCCTCTACTCTACCACACAAGACAGTCAAGTAAAAGAGAAAGATTATAAAACACAGAGAAGCACAAAAAGTGGAGCTATAATCTTCACTATTTTTTAATAAATTTATCTCAAACATTTGCATATATTAAATTTAGATTTTTTGATTAAAAGAAATGCAATGTGGAGACTAAATTTGCATGTGAGACAGTGGCAGGTGAAACAAGTAGTATTTCATAAGTATAAGGCAGGTTTTCTCATTCTCCAGCCTGTCTCCAGATGATAATAGCTGTGAAGTATATCACAAAGACTGTAATACAAATAACCCAAGTATTCCATTTGAATTCCTGTTTGCTCAAGTAATAGTGCATAGTACTTTACATTACAAAACATAAGACACATGTTTTATTCAACAAAAAAATGTCCTTAGTAATCTCATTAAGACTATTACAATAGAAGTATCCAGCATTCACATTGTAATGGAAATTCATATAGAATTTAGAAATCTCTGAACTATTTCAGATTTCTGTACTCTATTGATACTTTTTTTTACAATATTTTTTTCTTTTGCACTAGAGTTGAAATTTCAAACTAACAAAAATATCATGGAAAAATATTTAAATAATTTGTTCGAATGATTTTCTTTAACATTATACTATTGGTTTTTGTGAAATTATGATTTTTGTTCATCAGAAAGCCACGTTTTCAAATTGAAATACATCTCATTACCCATTTCCTGGCATTGAGTGACACCTCTGTGCTAGAGCAGGGATATGATTGGAGAACACAGCAACAGAAAATCACAAAAGATTTTCTTTGCAGCTGTCAGCATTTTTTTCACTTTTCACAGGAGGTTGAGTTTGCTAATTGGATTAAATCTGTGTCTAACTGTAATCTCTATGTGCATCAGTTAAAGGAAGAGCTGTCATGTCACACCTGGGTTGCATGCTACACAGTGAAGCTTACAGTTAAGGAGTCACTTAAAGCCCAGTCCATGTGTCTAATTAACTATACTTTACTTCCTTGATTAAAAATCTGCTTATCATGGATAATTGTTCAATCTTGGGGATATTGGAGTAACTACCTGTAGTATCTGAACTAGTTGTAGATTAATAGTGTCATGGAGTGCTTTACTTAGAAGACAAAAATACTGCTGTTAACTTTACAGGACTTAAAAGGAATACAAATACTGACTGGAGAGGTGGTAGAGAATTACAATATCATTCAGAATATTTTTAGCAGTGAAACACACACATAATCTAAGAGAAACAGAAGGTACCTGATGAGTATGAACTCTATTTGTGAGCTATTTTTAATTATTTGAATAGTAAAATACTTATTTTAGAAGTAATTTGCCAATATTAATGATGTCTCTTGGCTAAGAAACTTTCAGACTGCATTTCCCATGCTTTTGCATCCATGTGGGACCAAGTGACTTCTTTTTAGCTAGCGAAAAGAGAACAGAGGGAGGTTGGTCACCAAAAATGTTGCTGAAAATCTTCCAAAAGACTTCTCTGATGTTACCAAGGGGGATTCAATTTCCAGTGAAATTATGCTAAATGTACAGAAAAATCAAACCTGTTTCCCAAATGATTGCATAGAGCAAAGACCTTACTTTACCTTCACAACTGACTCACATCACATTGAAGTGAAGTAAATAAATAAACCTTGGCTAATTATAAATTACTACTATAAGGAAGACAAAATGAGAAATCTGAAAAAAAATGTTTTGGAAGTTAATATAGTTTGACATTTCTTTTGTATCTTGTTGGCATTTTTTTTCCCCTGACTGTAAAAGAACTGTAAGATTTCCTATATACACTAGAAGTTCTTTTCTAGTCCCTGATATCCTGACCATCACCACTGTCACTGTAAAGCAGTTGGTATCTTAGGTAAGTGTCAAGTGACTCAGCTGAATAATTCATAATCCTGCACATAGGTGATCAACTTAGAGAAATCACAAAGATGAGCACTCTAGTCCTTGCCCCATTTTATCAAGACTGGGTTCACTTACTGGTGTTCATGTTCAGACACAAATGTCTCCAGCAGTGGCAGTCAGGTAAGCTCAAATATACATACTTGCATCCATTTATTTCTCATTTCTGCTTTTATCTATTACATACTTTTATTCAAGTAAATGCCCTAACATCAAAGTGAGAAGTTCATGCTTATTTTCTGTTATCAGCATTTTGGGATATTTGAAGGCACAAATATTGCCACACACTAAGTCAAACCAATAGTCAACTTTGTGGTTTGTACCCAGCTAAACTCCCAGGGAACATTGATTGGATAGCATGGTTTTTCTATTATGGGTTTGTGCAGTAGGTTGCAATTAAATATATATTGAAGCATATTTGTTTATACTAGATTCCTTTAGTGAAATATATTTCCTATAAGCAATATGTATATATAGCAATTTATTACTATTAAACTCACAAACTTTCGGAACCATTGTGAGTTATACCACTTGTGTGTAACGTGTTTAGGAATGATTTATTTTACACAAACTGTTAAATGAGAGAATTGAGAAAAAAATATTAAGTCATTTGGCAAAGTCCCATTTGGATGAACATTACTTTAAAGAAAGATTCTTTATAATCATTCTAGTGTACATCTTTTTGGTTATAGTGAATTAGCTAGTAGTACTTATAAAGTATATTTTTCTCAATTCTTCTCTGTTCTGAAGAAATATGTATATTGTTGTATAGAAAACTAAGGTTTTACAGTGAATGAAATGATGCTTAATTAGGAATAAGAAATAAATAAACCACTACTTACCTTTTTGTGGTTCGACTGTTCCTTACCATCTCAGGGCCTTGGTGCATCAATATGAGATAATTTCTAAAATCACTTCCAAGATCATTTATGCCATGGAAAGGGAATTGGAATAGTTATACAGTACCTCTTATTTGTTTTGTTATCACTTTAAATACCAATAATTTAGACACTAGTATTGCTTTATGTATATACGTGACTGTACAACCACTGTGATTCTGCAAACCGTACACTCAGAAAAATGAGAAATTATACCCCATTTGATTCAAATGTATGATATGTCAAGATCATTGTACTGTCATGAAAAAAAAATTTAAAAATTAAAAAAATTTTAAAAATACCAATGATATTTTAACTCCTCACTCTCTTTTTTACTTTAAATATCTCAAATTCCTACATAATTTTAGATTATGATTTTGTCTAAAGTCTCTAATTCATATATCAAAATTGTGCATGAAATGAGTCTCAAGGGAGGGAAAAGCAGTCTCAGCATGATGTCTTCATAAGTCACTTCTTAGTTCACTATAGAGAAGCCAACATTTTTCATCCTTAAGTTTTACTTTACTAGAAACAATTTTAAGTAGCTAATTTTTTCAGATATACAATATACTACTAAGATGAAAACATTTTAAATACCCGCCTCTTGCATAGAAACATATATCCTAATTTCATATGTTTGTTTATAGCAAGTTAGTTGAGGATCTCATGACAAAAAAACTATGAGGAGTAATTAAGGATCTAGAACCAGCCAGCATTTTATTATCATTTAGGAGAAGAGTAAAAACATACCCTCAATTGGAAATAAAAATAAATATAGAGAGAAATGAAACAAATGGAAATGACATTAGGCATGAAAGTTTTGAAATGTTGCTTTTATATAAGATACTTTAATTAGTAGGATTTACTTGTTTTTGCTCTTTCAGGCTACATCAAATAATCCTAAATCAAGGAGTGTATCACATCATATCTTTATAGGACCTCTTTGATTTGGCACTTACCATCTTTGAATTTCTATCTGCATTAGGATAGGTTTCCATTCAGTTAATAAACACCTATTCTTTATAATAAAATCACTGCTACTAATATATGAGTTTTAGTCAGGCAACTGGAATGAATTTGGGCTATTAACAATAAGGTAAAAATGCCTCACAAGTAGAATAATTATAGTAGATATTCCAGTATTTAGAGTGATTTAGATATAAAGAAGTATGTGATTGTGTGTGTGAATATTTCAGATTCATAAAATGTGTTTGATGAATACAGAAGGCATAACTATTAAGAATAGGGACACTGAAAAATTAAGCAAACGTCTCACATTTCTTAAATTAATGTAAATTTTATTATACTACCTTTCCACTGCTGCCCAAATATATTGAGGAAAATTAAGTGACTTAACACAACATAAATGTGTCATGTTATAGTTAAGACAAAAGTTTAATATGGATCTTCCCAGGCTAAATGCAAGTTGTTGGAACTCTGTGTTCCTTTCTTAAGATTCTGGGGAAGAATGTGTTTCCTTGCTCATTCTGGTTGATGGCAGCATCCAGTTTATGCAGTTGTAGGCTGAGATCTTGTTTTCTTGCTGGCTATCAGTTTTGAGAGAAGTCACATTTCTTAGACCGTGCCCTTGGTTCCCATGCCTTAGCTTATTGCTCCAATCTTCTGTTTTCATTTTCTTCATTTAAGAATAATTTGATTAGATTGCTCCATTAGGAAAATATAAGACAATTTCCCCATCTCAGGGCTTTAAATATTTTCACACATGCAGGTCTCCTTTGCTATAAAGTTGGCACATCCCCAGTATCCTGGGAATAGGTAATGGGCATTGTTGGGGGCTGTTATTTTTCCTACCATAGATATTAGATATGGAAAGTGACCTTTCAAATTATAAATTAACTTTAATTTTAGGATATAGGGGAAAGACTATCTATTTAGAAAACAAAATTTCTTCTGTGCCTTTCAGAAATGTTATGAAAGCTTACATATTATTATTTAGATGTATTGTAACCAAATTTACAAATATTTTAATATTTAGGAAAGATATTTTTATGCAGATAACAGTATTTGAATATGCTCAGGAAATACCTATTTACTGAGAAATTTTTTCTTTCTTATTTAAAAAAAAATTGAAGTAGTGAATTCTGTTTTAAATAATTGCACTTCACTCTTTAGAAAGAAATTTGTGGTATGTTTTGATGACTGACTTTTGATTTCAAATGATATAACTTCTATAGAAGATATAAATATGCATAAAGCCCAAAACTAATGTCTTTAGGAAGTCAGCTGTTGCAGATGTTTTATCATAAGACCATGACTTGTAATTTTGAAAGTTCTGTACATGGAGCAATTTTATAAGACTTGACAATCTATTTTACTGTATAATTTTTATCTTTGCTCTTTAACTTTCTACTGGCTTTAGTAATTTATTTAGTTTTACATTTACTGAAGGATTTTCAGTTTAAAAAATACAGCCTGGAGTTACATACTATAATGGACAGAGATTATAAATATCCATAATAAATGTCACAGTTTCTATTAAAGTATAAGAAAATGGTTTTATAGAGCTATTATTTGATTTAGAAGTATATAAAAATCACATTAACTCTTTTACCTGTATTATGTTAAAGAGAAGACTAATCTAGATAAATCTTTATTTATCTGTCCTAATTATAGAATGAGAGGATATTTGCTGCTATAAACATACAGATAAAGGAAATTGAGAAATGGGTCATAAAATCATTTCACATGAATGTTGACATAATATCATCATGGCCTCAGTAAAATTGAATAATTTATTTGAATTTTAATGTATATATTTTGGTCTTTAATCTTATAATGGTGACACCCAATCATGGCAATTGGGAAGTATAAAAAAATATTTTCCCAAAGCTTTATTATATGTTTACAATGATAGGTAGGTATAAAGAAAAATAAGACATAGTCCCTGAATATAAGGAAACATTAAAATTGAATGGGATACTTGTTAGGATTATATTTATGGAGAATAAAAAGACTTAGAAGTTTTACAACTTTAAATTATTCTGAGCTTATACTAAAAATAAATAATCATTAATGAACTAGATCTAGCAGACATCTACAGAACATTCCCCCCAGTAATAGTAGATTATGTATTCTTATCAAATGTGCATGAAACATTCTCTAGGATAATTGTCATGCTATTCAAGGAAACAAGAAAGCTCAATAAATTTAATAGAATTAAATCATACAGAGTATATTCTCTGAGCATAATAGAATTACATTAGAAATTAATACCCAAAAGAATTGTGAGATATTCCAAGTACATGAAAATTAAACAATATGCTTCTAAGTATCAATGGATCAAGAATAAATCACAAAGAATGTTAGCAAATGAAGGTGAGATGAATTGAATGACATGATTCCAAAAATTTTGAAATGCAGTAATGATAGAGTTTAAGGAAAATTTTATACTTGTAGATACCTATATTAATTACAAAGAGATATCCCAAGTCAATACTTTGATTTCCACCTTATAGCACTGAAAAAAAAGAGAAAGTTAAATCTTTTGCTTATAAATAATTAAGAAAAAGTAGAGGAAAAGAAATAAGAACCTCAATGTAAATTAATGAATTAAAAGAAAACCAATGGAGAATAAAATTAATGGTTTCTCTGAAAATATAAACAAAATTGACAAACTTTTAGTGAGAATGACCAAAAGAAAAATAAATTATTGAAATTAGAAATTAATGAGGGTTAGTTACTACTGATTATTTACAAAAATTAAAAAAATGAGAGAATGCTATGAACAATTGAATGCCAACAAATTAGATAAATTAGATGAAATGGACAATATTTTAGAAAGACACAAATCCTGTGGGGAGCACTACCTACACAGAAAGGTCCAGTTATAGATTACTTTATCATTGAATCATACTAAACATATACAGTGGAATCATCTTTAAGTCTACACAACCTCTTCCAAACAAAAGTAAAGAATATTTCCTATCACTTTTTCTGAACCAAGTATCATCACGATGCCAACTAAAGACAGAAAGTATTTAGCAATATCACATACAAATATAGATAAAAGGATCCTCAACAAAATACTATGGAACTGAACTCAAATACATATAATTCTTTGTATTAAATTCCACAGCTGAGTGGGTTTGTTCTAAGGAATACAAGGTTAGTTAAACATCTAAAAATCAATCTATGTAATACACATGTAATACATACATACACACACAAGCATACACACAAACATAAATGCATTTTTCTAGTTTTTCCATAATAAGTCTTACAGTTCCAACAATGAGAAAATCTGAATCCGAGGTGTTCAGAGGCTGCACCCCTTCCAAAGTTTTTGGATGAGAATCCTTCCATGCCTATTCAAGCTTCCAGTCACCAAGATATTCCTTGGCTTGTATCTATAATGCTTGCCCCCATCTTTACAAAGTCTCCTCCTCTTCTATGTGTGTTTTTGTTGTCTTTTCTAAGAACAATTACCTGTGGATTTATGGAATACCTGGATAAAACCAAAGTGCTCTCATCTCAAGATTATAAACTTAATCACTTAGCAAATAATGTTTTTCCACATAAATTCACATTCACTGGTTCTGAGGATTAGGACATGGACATTTTTTTGGAGGGTCACCATTTATTATGCTATAATAGTATGATGAAAGATAATTCATCTATTCAGCTCCTGAGGTGCATATAAATGTTTGATGTCTATAAAAAAGCCCTAAAATAGTATCATAATTACTTAGTCAAGAAATGATACACAAGAACATGCATAGGGATATGTAACTTTTGATTATAATAGATTAATTACTCAAAAGATCAGGAAAGTGTTTCTGAGAAAGAGCTAAAATAATCCATCTGTATTTAAGCGTATTTTCTTTCCCCATCCTTAAAGAACTACATATCAATCAAGTTACTTTGTCTTTATTTTACATACTATACAGTATATAGGTACTTTTAGGTGCCCCCCCCTCATATATAGTGAAGTAAGAATGTTAATTTCATTAGAAAAGAATTAAATAGAGAGCAATTTTATTAATTTTGACTTTATGGCTTCAGTTAAAATTTATATCACCAATCTCTTGTTCAATTCAATTTGAATAACTTATTGTATTATTATTTCTTTTAATAATTTAAATTTTCCTGGATACATGCTACACTATATAATTTTAGAATG
Source organism: Marmota monax (assembly GCF_021218885.2). Taxonomy (NCBI): domain Eukaryota; kingdom Metazoa; phylum Chordata; class Mammalia; order Rodentia; family Sciuridae; genus Marmota; species Marmota monax. The sequence goes on along the minus strand of NW_026693772.1, from coordinate 97,552 downwards.
TTTTCTAATTTTATCAGCTTGAAACTCTTCCTCATGTTAAGAAGAATGAAAATGTTATGTCTTTAGATTACAAAAGGATTGACTAATTTTTTTCCTTTCCTTTTCCAAATTGTAATTTGTAAATGTTAAGTCAAATTTTAATTAATATAACTAAAAAATAATATGGAATTTAGAAATTTTTTTTCTCTCACCCTGAATATAACGTTAGGCATTTTTACCTATATGCTGGATAAGTGATGGAAAAGTGTAATGATTCAGTAATTCACTGTTTAAGCTCAATAAGACTGTTGTGATTGCCACACTTTAAAAAATACCTATAATAAGAAATTCATTTGTATTACAGCACAGAAAAATTGGGCAAAGCATGAATTTATGGCCTATCAACTATATGCCAGGCTATATTTAAGATGTTATTTATACAGAGATAAATAAGTTAGAATTCTAATTCCCAGAGAGCTTGAAGTCTGGATAGAAACAATAAAGGTGTTTTTTTTTTCCTCATAAAGGTGTTGCTTCTCAGAAGCACACAGACTTTAAAAAGCTATTTATGTTTTAGTAGTGTGACATTGCAAGATACATTTGTAAAGAAAGAATTAGCTTTCTCAACAAAGCAAAATTTAGGAATTTAGGTCTTGTACTAGTGGAAAATAGAATATAAATGAATGTCTCATGTTCAGCCTCAAGATTAGGCCTGTTTATACAAGTGGTTACCATTTGTACTCTATCAACCTGAAACTTGCTCCTAATCAGTCATTACAAAGTCATTTGTTTTTAGATCAGTAATAGTGTTAAGGTAAACAGCCAATTGTTACCCAGTTAATTCTGCCTAATTGTGCTTGTAAATACCGTAAACATATCTAAACATTTACACAGGATTATTTTCAAGAGAATATGGAAATGCTCTAGTGTAAGATGTAACATTTCCAGTGGAGGAAAATATCTAGATTCACCTTTCTATTGAAGAGAGAGATGAGTAAAACAAACTTGTGTGTTGGGGGGTACAGTCTTAACTCCTCCAGTAATATAGATATATTCCCTTAAAGAGGAACCCAGTTTGCACTTAGGAACAAAAATAAAATTTAGTCCTCTAAAAATAAAACTTTCATATATAGTAGACAGATTAACTGGACCCTTGTCAAATGGTTCAGTATTCAGAAAACTGTTACTTAATATGTAACAAGAGAGTAAAACAGTAACTAGAATAAAATAATAGCCATTTGAAATTGACCTCCCCAGGGGACAGTAAAAGCTGGGAGTAAATGCTGGGTATATGGCCCAACACTAATTTCAGATTCAAGCCCAAACTAATGATGTTTAGAAGACAAAAAAATTACCAATTTAGAGATTATAATTAAAGAAGATGAGATGTTTTTATTTGTTAAGAACTTATAAGATTCTTGAATCTGTGTGTGTGTGTGTGTGTGTGTGTGTATGAATACAGAAACAGTATGTATAAATTTTATATCAAATTTTTGGGTTAAATAGTTTATTTTCCCTATTTTACAAATGAAAAATTGGAGGCTCAAAAATAATATAAGTGTAAATAGTACAAGAATGATACATATTGAGTTTTTTTTACAATACATTCACTATGAGATGGTATACTCACTTGTTTGAGTATCAGAATAAATTTATAATTACACATTTAAATGGTGTGTCTGATACTGTTACAAGTTCCTATCTGACACTCTACAGCTAACTAACTTTCATATTAACACTCAGCAAAATCATTTAATATGCAAGTAACCAATACTTATTCTATACCAGGTACCTGATGCCCACTTGTTTTTCTCTCATTAGTCACAATTATTTCTGAAACAGGTATAATTTTACTCTTTCTAACTTCTGAGAGAAAAAGAAAATCTCAGAAAAATCAGATCTTTGTACAAGTGGAATTTTTTTTCTCGTGGAATAATCATATTTATTTCTTTTTATTTAATTATTGTACTACTTATTGAAGTTGAATGCTTTGATTAACATTTTCAAAATCCTTATGTTTTTCTCAGTGTTAGGAATCAGTGTGATTCCCTTCCAAATATTTGTTCTTTCAAAATCTTGCCAATAACTTAGAAACTTAGGACACTTCATAAAATTCTACCTAAGTAGTTTTACTAATGAGGTGATAAGAAGAGAATTAACTAATCTGTTTAATTGCTCACAAAATTCTTTTTGATACTGTTTTAAAAATATTTGACCAACATAGTCCTTGCAAAATTAATTCTCTTGTGCCTTTGCCCTTAAGAATTTTTCATGGATATTAATATGACATTAACTGAAAAACCCTCAGAAAGGGGGGAAACCACCAAGGTTAGTTGATAGTCAATTGACTCTGTTGCATTGGGTCTGGGTGAGAGGCAGAGTATTATGTGGAAGGGAATAGTAAAGGAAAGATTGTCTGTTCATGAATACCAGGAAGTAGAGAAAGATGGAGAGACAGAGGAAGAGAGGGGGATCACAGATAAGATATAATCCCTAAGGACATACCACCAGTGACCCACTTCTTCCAACCCTGCCCCAACTGCCTACAGTTTCCACCACCTCCCAGTAGTTTATTCAGCCAACTATGGATTAATTTAAGATGAACTCACAGCCCTCATGATGCAATCACCTCCCCAAAGCCCCACCCCTGAACATTGCTGCACTAAGGCTTTGGGGGACACTCCAAATCCAAACCATAACAAGATTTTTTGTTGTTGTTGTTGTTGCTGTAACTGTTTTATATCTTAGTCGTAACTGTAGAGGCAATATTATTCTTTGGTACTCAGTTTCTATCACCTCATATGTATTTTTTAGGTAATTCAGCATTTTGTTGGTGTAAATTGCTTTATTGATGAAAGGAGTCAAATACAATCTTTAAGTGGATTCTAATCCATTAAAATGTATGTGTTAAGTTGTTTTTTCTTAATACAATACAGATGCTTCCTTGTTACATACATCTTTTGGCCAGTATTTTTGTACGTTTAGCTCCGTTCAAGGGCAAATTTCATTGCTTGTCATGACCAAACGTTTTGCCACTTTGTTCTAAGATTTGAGTTGTTCTTTCATTCATGAAACATTTCATTTCACTGTTAGTCATTTTAAAATTAAAGTGATGCATAAAAATATAAGACATAAATATAAATGTATCCAGATGAACTTCTAATAAGACAGGAGAAAAACATAAATGTATAATACATCAAATGTTCAAAATATAAGGAGTCCATCACATATTAAAATGACCAACTAACTTGACAATTTAACTATTTTTGTCTTGACATTTACCTTTGCTTCACGAACATAGAAGGTCATCAATGAAATAATCACTTTTAAAAAAAATAAAATTTAGAGTGTTTTTCCCCTTCAAAATGACTTCTGTGCTTCTCTGATTATATGCAAAACAAATCAAGACTTCTTAGTATATCCCATCTGATCCTGATAAATCAGGTGTTCTCATAATCTCCTTTGCCCCTCTACTCAAGATGCTATATATTGGCCCCAGTGGACCTTTGCCCATTCTGGTAGCATCACTCATTCTTCAGCTACCTTCTGACATCTTTTCTCTGCCTGGTGTGCTCTAGAGAAGCAGGCTTGACCACTGAAGGACTGCTCACCAGTTAGCAAATGGTATGTTGCAATTCAGAAACCCGGTTCATTTTTTTTTTTTTGAGCCAAAATGTAAATCTTCACATCAGCAGATTTTTGTTTGTTTTGTGCTTGTTGTTTTCTCCTTAGCAAAGCTTTCTGCATGAAGTGCTCTGATCTATCTCTTCCAGACCAGTAGTTGAGTAATAGTACTCTAGACACTTGACACCCCTTCCCTTTCTAGCTCATCTAACACATTTACAGACTCCACAACTCAAAACCAGTATTTGCACATCTGTGTGTTCCTTCTTCTCCTTCCACTTTTCATTGGAGGGTAATCGCCTCAGGGAGAATTTATTGACACCTCATTTAAGCAAGTTGCTGGATGTTCTTGGTACTTGTTGTCAAGAACTTTTAATTTCTAAGTGATAAGACATCTTGCAGTTTTACATTTAGGTTTGCTTTATTGTTTGTTATTATAGCTATGTTATTCTATGTTTTATATTATAATATATATTATGTTATTTTGTTAGCTATGTTATTCTATGTTATTATTGCCAAAGTTGTTACTATAACTATGAGTTTAATGAAAGGACAATCATGTCATTTTATTCACTATGCCCAGTGCCTAGCACATTGTATTAGTTATCTAAATGAAAATACTTAACCTATGAATTTGGCTGAGTAATTGCTGTCTATTGAGAAGGAACAAGACTCTCCCCTGCATTGATTTGGCCTAGCTCATTGACCTAGCATATAACTTGGGTGCTATTATTAGTTGCCTTTCATAGTCTAGAGAATTTTTCCTTAAGAAAATAACTGATATTACAAATATATCTTTTCTCTCAAGCTATAGTTTCAGAATATGTCTTCATGGACTTAATTCAATTGAAATACATCTCACATGTGTATCATTGTGATTTTTTGCTACCTATGTTGTAGGAAATATCACTTTATACTGGATTTTGAGTGAAAGTCAGTTAAGATGAATAAAATTTAATAAAATGAAACTGAAAAATATTTATTATTTTTGTGATAAGATCACATTGGATTACCAAATAAATAGATGAATATGTTTATTACTTAAATTTTAAAAATTGTTTTAGTATCCTTTCATGTGTTATAGCCTCTGTAGGGCAATATAATACTTAAAGATAGATAGTATTTATTATTGTATCTCCTCTTTTAAAGAAAGGTTTAAGGGCTAGGTGGTAGCCCCCTAAAAGATTTTCCCCCATTTTACCAATTTTACATAAAACCATATGACAACCATTGAGAAACTCTCTTTCCTTTTTTTTTTTAACTGCTTTGCTGGGGATTATATTCATGGGCTAGAAAATGCTAGGAAAATGGTCACCACTGAGTTACACCCCAAATCCACTTGACCAAACTCTTAACAAGCTTCTATGAACCCTTTTTCAACAGGCCCCAGACTTGAGTCTTGTCCTCAAGAGCTCAGTTATAGCAAGACTACTTCTCAGTTTGATAATAATCCCTCACCCCTGACCACTGATCAAATTCCTTACCCATTGCCATCTCCCAGGTAGTAAATGATCACTCTGACATGCTTTTCAGCAAAAATCATTTTTGCAAAATTTTACTCTCTTTTTAGAAATATTTGTATCCATCAACCCGTACAAACTTTTTTTTCTTTGTAGCTCTAAAAGCCCATTTTTACACGTTGTACAGGAATTGAGCCTGATTCTATATTGAGGTCTTTTTTCTTCTATTGCTATAGTTCCAAAATGAAATCTGTTTTTATCACTTTACTAATGTCCAGCTTTGTTTTCTTTGACAAATATGTAATATATTTTTAGAATTAACTTCTAAAAAGACATTTCATCCTTATTATGTTTTTTCTCCTATTACAATATGGACTCTGTAAAGCAGGACATTGATTTTATTTCTGTCCAAGTATTAACCTAGTATATGGGCAATAGTATAGAACACACATACGTGTTTGTGCGAACGCACACACACTTTCTGTGCATTCAATAATGGAAAACATTAAATGATGAAGAAGTTCTTCAAAGTGATATAGTTATTAAACCCTTCTATCCAGAGATGTGGAAATGTTCCTTACTGAAAAATGTGGTTATTCAAAATCACAAAGCCAATTAGTGTCAGGAACATGATTAGAACTAGTCCTCCTGTGGTCAGTTTATGAATTTTGTCATCAAATAATGTAATTTGAGATGGATGTTTCAGCTGAAACTCCTCTATTCTTTCAGGAAACCACAACACAAACAAGAAAGGAGACTTGATAACCAAAACACGACATGAGAATTATGGGAAAAATTTCCTTAGGATTCTGACATTAGTATATTTCTTCTTTCCCCTTGGACTATTGAATGCATAGTGCAGCTTGAGTGTATTATAGAAAGAACAAAATATTTTTATATCCTAAACCATTCTCTACCTTGAGGATGTTTGTATTTTATATTATGTTTGTATATTTTTCTTTAAAAAAGAAGCCTCATCTCTCTTGAAATAGCTGAAATTTAGGCAAACATAATTTTCAATATTCTCCTGGTTTGGGTCAGAGGAAGCAGGATTATAAAAACAGTCATAAAAGCCTTTAAGGTTCATGAGTCAAGATCCTTATTTTTCCCAGGCATACCCAGAGCACTAATGCTAGTTGAGCTGAAGTCATGAAAAAATTACCCTATCTCCATTGATGATGCAGGATGAAAGTACTCATGTGTAAGGGGAAGTGAAAAGTCTTCCCCTGGGCCACTTGCCTGTCACCTAGGTGGCATGGAGGAGCCTACTTGATCAGAGAGTGCCAAAGGTTATGAAATGACAATGAGATGTGGACTAAAAAATCAGAGCAACAAATGTATGCTTTCCCTTTTTTTGATTCTAGAAATAACACCAATACCTTTGTTTTATAGAGGGGAAAAATAGGTACCATATGGAAATCTATTGCGTTAAGTTTTGGTTTTTTCTAAATTTAGTTTTTCATCAAGCTGGAAACACATGTAGGGCATAAAATATACATGACCGTATGTCTTTGCTTAAACTGTCACATTTTTCAGAAATGTACCTAAACCCTGACCCCCATCTGGTCTATACTTCCAGTTTGTAACTTTCACTAAAAATAGAAATAATGGGAAATATGAATTTTCTGTGGATTAGCATGAATAATGTCTGATCAATTCATAGTAATGGAAGAAAAATCAGAAGAATACAATAGAAAAAAAATGTCTAATGTGAAGGTCAGTTGAGTTGACTAAAATTTAATGAAATTAAACTGAAAAAATATTTATCAATTGTGTGATCAGATCACTTTGGATTAACAAATAGATAGATGAATATGTTTATTAAACTTTTAAAATTGATTTAGTGTCTTTTCTAGTCTTTCAAAAATTTCTTTTCTTGTTTTAAGAAATATTACTTTCAGGAGGATTAAGACTTAAGAAAATATTTTCTCTTCAATGTTCTATGTGAATTCAAAATAAGAAGATGATTACATTGTAAACAACTCAGATTCACAGCAATGGTCCTAAGGCAATGTTCCAAGTGATCTCTTCACTTCATCAAAGTGACTTTGTTAAGAAATTTTGTCTTTCATAGAAACAACAATTGGAACAATTAATTAGTTTCAATTTTAATTAAACGATGATCTCATTTAGCTCTGATTAAATTACAACAGCTAGATAAATCCAGACAGCAACGTTTAGCTAATTTAATTAGGTATAGTATTGCTTTCCTCTGTTGCCACTCTGAATGACTAATAATTGGACACTGGTGTTTTTCATACACAAGGTTCTTTGTACTTTTCTTAGATAGACATAGAAGAACAAGCAAACTGTTCTTCATATTATAAGATATCATAACTGAGTGATATCTTACATTACTTTTCAACTTTTCATTACTTTTCATTATATGCTAAGCATTTAAAGACATATTCTTAAATATGTCTTTAAATGCTTAGCATATAATAGTCTTTTTTCTTAAAAAAAGTTAAGGTCTGAACAAAAGATTTGAGATTAAATTTCTCAAGAAATCAATTTAAAGATTGATTGATTATTTCAAGGTAGTAAGGATTGATTTCCCTGAAGAAAGAAAAACCCTCCTCATTTCCACTATCATTTTTTTTTATTATTTTATGAAAACTGGTCTTCAGTATGTGGGATTGTGTTTTTCATGTTTGGTTTTTAATTTCATTTTTCCCCCTATCTCTAGCTTTATGTGCCTAAAATGTTTAAACTTCTAGTGGTTGTAAAGCATAAATCAATTTTGAAATTTTTGGATCTCTAAGAAAATTCTTGTATATTGGTTAGAAATCAGATTCAGTTTCACAAATAAGAGTTATTAGAATAAGATTGAGATTAATATTCTTTCAAATAACAGCAAGTACAGGGGTAAACAACTTAGGTCCAGAAAGGCAGATATTAAAGACATTTCTGGGGCTGTAGAGTTGGTAAGAGGTTTTAAAGGAGATTTAGATACATTTTAAATAATCAGAGAAAAAATGCAATTGTAAAGTTTCTAAAGTAAAAGAACTGGGATTGAATTTAGTAAATCCAAGGGATACGTGAAGCCTCCTTGGTCATAGCCCATGAGCATTTCTAGTCGAGCTGTCTGAAGCCCTTTTAGTGTTTTTGCAGGGACTTCAGCAAGGAGACTGCTCCAGCTCCCTCATTATATCTACAGTGGGATTGGAAGAAGAAGCACTGCAAAGGGCCAAAAGTAAAAGATTTTATTAAGAACAATATAGCGGGGCTGGGATTGTGGCTCAAGTGGTAGTGCGCTCACCTAGCATGTGTGAGGCACTGAGCGCAATCTTCAGCACCACATAAAAATAAAGACAATACAGTCCATCAACAACTAAAAAATATTAAAAAAAGAACAATATAGCAAGTTTAATATACAATGTTGTGGCCATTACTGAGTCATAAGGCTACACTTATTTTCACAAAAACTTAGAAAAGTAACTTGTTTTTATACTGAGCCTATTGACATTCCAACAAAACTGGTTTCAATAGTACAAAAATAAGTAAGAATCTATTTATTATTTAAGAATATAATAAAATACTTATTTTAATCTTTTAAATATAACTATATGATATTATCCCAAGTAACAATTAGAAATTACGTTTTTCATCTCAGTGCAGCCTTTTCATGTTATTAAAACTTGAGTTTCAAGGATTACCCAGGAAACTTGTTATTTCATATTCTTTATGCTTTTGTTTTACAGCTTTCCTGCTGTCTTAACATTCATGGCCTTTCAGATTCAGAGGGCTTTACTTCACACTTGAACACCATGAAACCTCTCCAGATGTCATTGTTAAGTTTACTTTTGAGTTGCATTTGTTTTTAGGGAGTACAGTTTTATTTCCTTTCTTCTATTCCTAGACATAGTGATTTTCCAATACTGTTTTGTGAACAAATATGATTTGAGACCTATTCACAGTAAACATTTTTTTCTATGCAGTGATACACATTATGAGGATTCCCAGGTTAGTTTAGATGGGTGTACTATGTTAGGTACACTGTTTTAGTTAGCTCTCTAACACTGTGACAAATGCCTGAGATAGTTGACTTAAAAAGAAAAGAGGCTAATTTTCATTCAGAAATTTAGAGGTTACAATCCATAAATGTTTGACCCTGTGGCATATCATAGTGCAAGCAAAACCACTCACATCATGGCTGGGAAGCAAAAGAGAGATGAGGAGGAAATCGTGAAGTTCCATGATTTCCTCCCAGGACACATCCTCAACACCCTAAAAAAACTCCCACTAGACTTCACCTCTGAAAGGCTCCACCATCTACCAATAGTGCCACTTTGAGGAGATAGCCTTTGAGAATGTTCAATATCCAAACAATTGCCCTTTTCTAGTGCAATTAAGATGGCTGGAATTTGCAGACATCATTGTAGGAGAAGTGGATCTGAAAGACTGACTAGTAGGATTTTCAAATAGGATTCATTATTTGAAGATTCAGTAAAGATGGCTTACAATTAATAACTGTTTCTCAAAGTTATATTTTTCAATTAATTTTCAACAAGGCATGTGTTTCAATCATGTGTAAATGTATAGATATATGTTCCCATTCCTTTCAGAGTAGAGTATGTGGCTGGTTGCTTTGAAAGAAATATTTTGATTGTTGTACTCAGATGTATAGTTAATGTTAATATGTGACACAGCCATTCAGTGACTTGGGAGATGCAGACATATATAATATTTGGAAAAGCAAATACAAAATGTGTTTCCATTCTACATTAAATTCTCCAAAGAATCAAGAGCACCTCATTTCTTTGTGTGATGGTTTTCAAAATTGTAAGACAGAGATCTGTTTCCTTACTTCAGAGCAGTGGTGATTTTGAACACACAATGTTCAAGACCAGCATATTGCAAGGCCATTAGTAACAGTGAGGAATGGTGGCAGCAGCTACAAGACAGGACATGGTGACAGCACAGTTACTAGAGAACCACAATGTAAATGTGGAATAGATTGTGCAAGAAAACTAAGAAATGGACTTCAACAGGCTCCAGAAAGACAAAAATAATCCCTCTGTGGATCTCTGAAACACTTGAGATATGTTCCCAGTATGAACCATCCTTGATAGAAGTTGGAAAAAAGAAACTAACGTAACTTTCAACTCTAGAATATCCTGCATGCTTTCTAGTCTTAAAACATTCTAATTGCATTTTTTAAAATTTCTATGACTCCATGGATGCATATGTAGACAGAAACTGTACTGGTCTTGGTCATAATTATATAGCAGCGCTAGTATAAGACTAAGTACATGGTCAACCCTCAGGATTATCTGTTAAATGAATAATGCCATTCCCAAGAATTTTGTTACAGAAAATATATTTAATCTTTAAAGCAATCTTTGCTACTGGCTGTAATATATATATATATATATATATATATATATATATATATATATATATATATATATAATTTTAAAAATAGAGACTATAATGCTCAAATGACTAAACAAAGATCACATGGCTAATATCTGTAAAAGTAAAACTTCAGTCTAAATCATCTGATTCCAGCATAGATCATCTGACTACTCAGTCACACCACATGATTGAAAGACAGCCTACATTTGCTTTCCTTTATTAATATGCCACTTAGACATGTCATCCCTTTTAAGCACAACATGTATGGCTTCCCATGAAATGTTACTGAGGAGATTTTCAGTGAAGTACTCTTTTTCCTATTATGCTTTTTATGAATCTATGTCACACAACTGTGTGTGTGTTTGTGTTTGTGTTTATGAGCATGTGTGGCATATATGTATTTATGAATAATCCATTTATAATAGGCATAATAAACAAGATAAAATATAGAGGATTGCTATTCTCTGCTGGAAACATGCAGAAAAAATAGATGCATAATTATTATAACTTGTGGCACTATAGATGGACTTGGAACTTATGATGAAGTTGCATCCCAATAAGAACAGTATAATGTTAATATTAAAACACACTTAATTCACCTAATTTACCAAACCTCACAGCCCAGCAACACAACACACTGTGAGTACCCATGGTACAGCCTTATGATTACATATTTGGCTGGGATCTGTAGATCACTACCACTGCCAACATCATACACTGCTTCCTGAGAAAAGACCAAAATTCAAAATCAGAAGTACAATTTCTATTAAATGTGTACTGTTTCTCACTATTGAAGTGAAAATTCATAAACTGAACCATAGAAAGTCAAGGGAATCAGTAGTACTTTGGTTAGTTTTAACTTCCATCACTTTGCTAAAGAAATATATTTCAAGAATATCAAAAACAATGTGATGGTGCTACATGCATGCATTTATGAGTGTCAAAATACCTTTGTTACTTTTAAAATGTTTCTGTAAAAACAAAAATATAAAGCCAAAAGATGAAGAAAGAGTGGTGGTCAGAGAAAAACTTTTGTAAAATAGGCAGATACTTCAACATTGTGTTTGTGTGTTTGTTTGTGTATGTGTGTGTGTGAATGTATGTGTGTTTCTGAATGATCTGTTTGTAGTAGAAGCAATTAAAATGTTATATAAAATAGGTCTATGAGTAACAACTTAAGAACTACTGGGGAACATTAAATATGATCTACAATAATGGAAAAGAAAACATATTCTCTATTAGAATAAGTATAATCAATATAACTTTTTCAATATAAAAACATATCAGTTCTCTATACATTGATACACAACTTACAATCAGCTCAATGAAATCAGAAACAAAAAAAATTCTCAATTTAATTCTCTATCCTTCCCTTCTTTCACCTCTCAGCATCACTCTGACTCTTATAGAATTTTCCCCATGTAACTTCTCTGTTATCTTCAAATCAGGCTCCATGCTATCTCACTAATCCCTTCTCCTTAGTCATATTAGACATTTTTCCTCTTTTAGTACCTCTAAATTATGGGGACACCAGGGCTTATTCCTACTCTCTTTTACCCCATAAGCACACCTACTACTTGAATGACTTTATTGTATGTCTTTAAATACATCTTATCTATTGGTAACTCATCAGATCATATCAGTTCTGATCTATTCACTGCCCCAGAGTTTCAAGCATCCAAATATCTATGGCCCAACTCTATCTTCAGAAATAAGACACATCTCATATTGAAAGTGCTTGAAACAGCTGTTAATGTTTCTCCCAACACTTTTGTCCTCCCGTCTCTTCAATCTCAACAATTGCCATCATAACTTACTAATTTTTTAAGAAACAAAACCTCGCCTTCAATCTAGCCATATTGTGAAGATAGCAGAAATTTTAGAAATAATAAAAATTTTGGATTAATGAAATCTCACATTTTACCTCTATTTCTCTTTCCTCCTTAGCAACCCTCAAATCTCCACACTTTCTGTTCTCCTTTCCATTGCCCTAATTCATTATGTATATGTTTGTAGGCCTTCTAACCTGTCTGGTTGCTTTCACCCTTTCTTTTATTGCTAATTCTTTTCACATATTAGACAAAACATTATTTTAAAATAAAAATCAAAACCCCACTTCTAGCTATTTCAAACTAGCTGGAGTGAAATGAACTGTGCTAACAAGAGCAAATAAAAAAAACAGATAAATTTTAAAAAGTGCCCATTTTGTAAAAGTTCACTATTTAGGGCAATAAACTTTAGAGTTCAAGTTGATCACTGTAGGAAGATTTGAGCAACAAAGAATCCTGAAGGAAAAAAATAAGAATAAGCAGAAATGAGTAACATCATTTCCATACAATTTCTGAGGCATTTTGTAATTCCTAGCTGTAAATGTCTGTTGCAGACTATAGAAATCAATCTGCAAGTTGCCACTATACTTTGTTTTACAGTGTTGGGAAGATGAAGAATTAAAAATCTGGGTCTATGAAATGGTAGATTTGGGTTAAATACCCTGGGCTTTATTGAGGCCCTCCAAATGCTACAATTCAGAAATAAAGGCTACAAGGGAGTCAAGATAATCTGCTTGTATTCTTTTACATGTCAGAAAGAAAATTAAATCCTTTACTGAAAGATATCATCTCTTGTGTTTGTATTTTTTAAAAAGTTGATGTCCTTTATTCTATAAAATATTTCAAGGATGTCAACAAATAAGATCCATACATCAGACACCAATAATAAAATGTGAAAAATAGAATGAGACTTATAAGTGATCTTTATATCAGTTTTATCAGAAAATGACTTTAAGATAACTATAGTTAATATTTTCAACACAGTGGAAGAAAGAATGAGGGCTATCCACACATCATTTTAAATCTGTAAAAAAGGAATTAAATGGACTTTTTAGAATTGAAATATATGAAAAAAAATGATCTATATGTGAGTGTAGCAGTAGTTGAGATTATAGAACTGATATATAGCATGTAGAGAATATCTTGTTTACAAATGAAGAGGTCAAAGAATAAATAACACAGAAAAGAATGCAAGAGAACTATAAGATACATACATATCATTGGAGTCATATGAGGGGAAAGAAACACAAAATATTAGAATTAATATATTTTTATACCTTTATTTTATTTATTTATTTTTATGTGTTGTTAAGGATCAAACCCAATGCTTTACACATGCTAGGCAAAGCAGTCTACCACTTAGCTATAACTACAGCCTCTGGAATTAATATTTAAAGGACAGCTGTCCAATATTTTTTTCAAGATGAGAAGAAGACATTAAACCACAGACTCAAAAAATTCTATGAACCTCAAGCAGGATATATAAAAATTTATATATATATGTATATATATTATATATGTATATATACATAAATTATTTATATATATATATATATATATATATATATATATATATTATATTTGTGTGTGCACCTGCATTTTCACGTATGCACACATATATGCTCATCTTAGTAAAATAATTAAAAGTATATGTACACCCTGTCTACTATGATCCCCTCTTCCTTATTTTCTTGTTTTTTGCTTTGTATCTAGCGCACTATTCCCTGAGACAACATGTACATTTTTAATGTCTCTCTGCCTTCTGGGTTAAAAGAAAGTCCCTAGGATGACAAGGATGTTAGTCTTGTTTGTTAACTGCATAACCACAACAACTAAATATGGTTCTGGCACATAGTACGTGTTCATTTAACAATGAAATATTGTAACATCTTTGAGAGTTGTCTAAAAAGGCTCCATATTTTAATGATATATTTTTTAAAACATTTTTTCACCTACATTAATTTGATTTTGTACATGAATAGAGCAGGTAATATTTGTTTTACTATTCTGTTGGCAAATTTAAGAATCAGAGGAGTTGTAGTTTGCCTTAATTCATATAGTTTAAATGTTGAAAGACTACAATAAAATATATATACTATGCAAGGTGTGACTTCACAACAAATAACAGAAATTCCAATGAATGACCTGATAATCTCTGATACAGGTGCATGGCAAAAAATCTGTGCTACATTTAAAAGAGCAGAGAGGATGGACACATGCCTATCTAGGTTGACTCCTAAGTGAAGAGTATCTGTATGCTAGAATATGGTGATCCCAACTGAAAAGATACACAGGCAAATACTTTCAGGAATTTAGAAGCAAGTCATTATTATCATTGTCACTTCTCTCTTTTGGCCTGACCCCAATATTCCAAACATTTTACCTGATCTGAATTAGGCTTATTTAAACAATAACATCCTCTCTCTCTTTCTCTCTCTAAGTAATGTGGAAGTTTCCATTTCAATTCATAAGTCACAGAAAGGGTGAAATCTGATTGTCATAGCCACATAAAAATTAGACCAATAATATTTTCCTATTATATTTTTGCAACAATTTATCTACTGTCAGAGGAGTCTTTTTCGGAATGACAAACTTCTAGGTTCCCAGGAGACTTTACATGCAACCATTATTTGAAGATCTGAGCTGTTCAATAACTATTGGCATTACCCATAATGACAAGGAACACCATGTCTATTAAAATAACACTGGAAGTTTGACCCCAGTGCAAAAGGACATTATTTCTGAAAACAATCTCCCTTCCTCATAAACTTAAATTCTTTTCATTGAACCCAAAGTCATTGTTATTAATATGCAATTATAATTTCATGAGATTTGAAGTATAAGATTAATTACCATTTTAATATTTGATCTTGCCTTCCTATTTTATATTATAAATATGTTATTGGAGCCTTTCCTCTAGGTAAAATACATATTAAGAACCTGGAATATGATGTCAGTTAAGTGGAAATATAGCAAGTGTCGTTGCTGAATTTGAAGTGCCAGAACAATGTTAAATTTTTACAATATTTATAGAAATATCAGTGTGAATGATGTGAGAATCATTTATTTTCTTCACCAACAAGGGAGCTTAGGATTAGATTTTATGCTTTTGCCATCCTCCTCAGCATAATTGGAATGTGATTTAGAGGCCGATAAATGAGTACCCAAAAATGCACATAATTGAGGAACAGAAACAGATTTCAGAAATACATGGCTTAATTGATATCCTGAGGACCTGGAACAGCTGGAGGCCTTACTTCATTATGCTGCTCTTTCTCACCAGGGGAGGTGAGCTTGAGAAGCTCTCTCTAGCTGCAAAACCACCCACTACCTCCTTTCCCTATTGTAACCATAGTCATAATTTCCCAGTTATATGCTCAGAATTTCTGAATAATTATCTGCCCCTGAAAGAAGTGGGAATTCTTTTGAGAAGGGAGGAGATTTTACAGTGTGAGCGTTGAATTGAATTTAAAATTAAAAAGCACTGATGTGCCTTCTGAACTGAATTTTTAGCCACCATGGACAGTAAATCCCCAAATTAACTGCAGATTAGTTTATTTCTTATGTGTGCTGATATTCAAATTAACATCATCTAGATTGACACTTGGGATCTGTGAAAATAGATGAGGATCCAGGCAAGGTATGAGGTGCTACTATTCCCATTTAATAAGTATCTAAACTCACTTGAGAAATTATTCAGAAAGTATTGACACATAATAAATGTAGACCCAGGCAGAACGTTAGCTGTTGTTTTAATAGAAGATGACATCAATGGCAATTCACGTTTAAATAATCCTTACAAATTTGTACCCAAATCTATTACCTTACCCATAATAACTTGAGAATTTCTGTGGTTTTTCAATTAACTAGGTAAGAGAAACATGAATACCTGAGTTATATCCCCAAAGACTTATCTGAAGCATGAATTTGATAACAATAATTGACTTGTTTAGAAAAGAAGTTTCTTGCCTCTGAGAGAGAATAAAATGTCACCAAGTTAAATGCACCTGCTGAAATTTCATTACAAAGTGAGATAATGGAGAGAATGGAAAGCTCGGTCTTTTATTTTTTTATTCTATACACCACAAAATGATAGCAATAAAGCTATGTGATTATAGAGCAACTAAAATGATGATTCTGGATAGCAATAGGTTGAATATATCCCTACTGCTAATTTTTTTTAATGTCCATTCTCAGAATTTGAATTTGACCTTCTTTGGAATCTCAGAATTTGATCTTTGGAAATACAGTCTGCAAGCATAACTGGTTAACATGAGGTTATACTGTAATTTGGCGCTCCCTAAATCCAAGGACTGATATCCTTAGAAAGAGAAGACACATAGATACATATAAAGAAGAAGGTCATGTGGTGACCTTATTTAGAGTGCAAGGAGAAATTAGATCAATGTAGCCACAAGATGAGGAACACTAACAACTGCAGACCGCCATCTTTAGAGCCCCCAAATGGAACAAACTCATCTGATCCCTAACCTACAGCACTGCGAGAGAATTAATTCCTGTTGAAAATAACTTTGTAGTAATTAGTTAGAACAGCTCTAGAAAATTTTTAAAAATTACATAGTGAATAATTTGTAAAACCAAATTTGATTTTTGAAGCTGAAATTTCCATGCATTTTTATTAGTTCATTATCACTATATGTAAAAGTGGAATTTACTGGGGTAAATTCACAAAAAAGACATAGTATGATTTGATACATTTTGTTCCCCAATACCTCTGCACTCCATCTTCTTTCAATCCTCATCCTGTATTCTATTGGTCTCACTTCTATTTTTATAAAATCATTTTCCTTAATTCTTTTTTCTTTCCTCAATAACTTTCACATATGCGAGAAAATATTTGACCCTTGATTGAATCTACATTATTTTACTGATCATGATGTTCTCCAGTTCCACCCATTCACCAGCAAATGACATAATTTCCTTTTCATTGTAACTGAGTAAAAACTTCATTGTATTTATATATAATATATATTATACTTAATTATATGTCTATCTCTCATACATTTTCTTTATGCTTTCATTTGTTTACAGAAATGTAGTCTGGATCAACAACTTGGCTATTGTGAATTGTGCTGATATAGACAGTGGTATGCATGTATAAATACAGTATGCTGATTTTTTAGTTCTTCTGAATAAATACCAAATAGTGGGATATCTGGGTCAGGTGATATGATGATCACATTCCTAGTTCTTTGAGGAATATCATACTGCATTCCAAATTGATTGCAATAATTTGCATTCACACCACCCATATATAAGTGTATTTTCCTCTTGCCAACAATAATTATTATTTGTTTTCTTGATGATTGCTATTCTAACATAGGAGAGATGAAATTTCAATTCTTGTAATTTGTATTTCCCTGATTGCTAAGGGCATTGAATATTTTCTTATATTTGTTGTCCATTTGTATTTTTTCTTTATAAAAATGACTGTTATGGGGCTGGGGAAGTGACTCAAGAGGTAGCACGCTCGCCTGGCATGCAGGCGGTGCTGGGTTTGATCCTCAGCACCACATAAAAATAAAATAAAGATATGTCCACTGAAAACTAAAAAAATAAATATTAAAAAATTCTCTCTCTCTCTCAAAAAAAAAATGACTGTTCTTTGTATAGGCGTGTGTTCTGATGTGTGTTAATTCTCCAAATATTATTTGGGGACCTTGGCAGCCTCCCTTTCCTGCATAAAAAAGGTGTTTACAAAGCACAATAAAATTACAGCAAAGATAATAGGTAAAATGTTCATGGGAAATGATCTCTAAATTGTTGTCATGAGTTACAAAATTATTTAGTGATACATATTACCTATAGCCTAGGCACCAAAATAAATTTGAATTTCATTAAAAAGTCACAGTTATAGAACAATTTGTAAGACTTTAATGAAAGTAAATTACATATTTCATGATATTAAAGAAGGGAAGAAACCCCAAAATATGATAGTAGCTTTTTGTTATGTTGGATTTTATCAAAGTTTTAAAATTATATATTGAAAGACATAGAATGAACTGATTTAAAGTTCAGGCTGTGACCTCCCTTCAACTCTGTAAGATGCACTTATTAGTCAATTACAGATAATGAAACACAAATTCTGTTTCAGGACATCATTTATCTTTCAGATATTCATTTAAGTATACCATCCAATGAGACACACACACATAAACCAAGGGGTGAACCAAACCATTGATCCCATGTTTGCCCTAGATTGTTCTACCTTCAAGCTCTTGGAAATCTAATGACACACAATGATTTCTGTGTTCCATCATAAAGTGTTGCTATAATTGATTTAATTTTCATTTCTAATGATTTTCAAACATGAATAAAGCAAAATTGGTGCTAACTTTCTAAAAACTGTGAGCTTATTTTTTATATTGTAACCATATGAGTATTTCAGAGAAGTTATAAATCACTTCCTTAATAAAGTGAACCTAATCTTATTACAGACACATAGACCTACATATAGCACATTGACTTACATACAGTTTTGTATGCTTTATTTTAAACCATTCATGAATGATGCTTTCAAAGTCTTCTGAATGTTGATCTTCAAATATGGTGAGGATACTGAGACATCAAGCTTAGAATCACTGCAAGGAATACACCCTCAGCTCAATTCCTTGGTATCTGTGGAAAATGCTAATAAAAAAGAGGTTGTAAAAATATTGAAATATTAAAATGACATAAACTCTTTCTAATCAAGTGCTTTTTTTTTCTGTCACACAATGGTTTGTAAGATACCTGTGGAGAAAAGTACTTAGAAAAAAAATTATATATACATTTTACAAAACACCTTTTTTATAGTTTGAATGTGAGGTGTCCTGCAAAAATCCAGGTAATGCAGGAATATTCATAAGTAAAATAATTGGATAATGAAAACTGTAATCTAATCAGTCTATTCTAATTTGAATGCACTGACTGGTTGGTAACTATGGACAAGTGGGGTGTGGCTGGAGAAGGCGGTTCTCTGAGGCTATACCCTAACACAGTTGTTCTTTCCATGGCCTTTCTCTCTCTGTTTTGATTCCTTAACCCACCATGGGCTGAGCAGTTTTCCTCCAGTGGGCCCTTCCCCCATGATATGCTTCCTCACCTTGGGCCAGCCCAGAGCAATGGCATCAGAAGTTTATGGGCTGAGACCTCTGAAAATGTGAACCGCAAATAAACTTATCATCCTCTAAGTTGTTCTTGTTAGGTATTCATGGTCATACAAAGCTGACTAAAAGAGTCTGTTCCCATATCATCAGTATCTCAGAAACTCCTAAAAACAATTCTTTTATTTATTTTCCAATATTATTTGTCAGTTATTCAATCGACTGACATGATTTCACAAAAATTATTTCCTCCAAACTCTGTCCAAAGGATGTCCATTGGTAAAGTACTAGTCTTTGACTGTTACTTCTTTACACATTTTTGCATTACAAATATTTTTGCTCATTTAAAGAAAAATGCACATTTTGGCCAGGAAACATTGCATGTATACTTTGTTTTGGAATGCTTACTCTTTCATAAATAATGAGTGCTTAAGAAATATATGTTAAATAGAAGTTAATTGAAGAACTCTTTTTTTTTACAACAGTAAAAAAAAAATTCAAATTTCTGGAACTTAGATTTTTCTTCCATACAAATTAAGAGATTAATTTTCTACCTTGCAAGATTGATTTATGTACTGCGACAATTTATGTAATAGGATTAACAAATTTCTCAGCATACATTCTCCTATAGGAAGAATTTCAAGTGACTTCCTTTCTCTTAATTCCTTTCAATCTGTGAATATGATGTATGCTATAAATTATATATGCCTGGTTTTTAAAAGCACAGTTTAAAAAATAAACAATAAATTTCCTGAATGATAAATATGTAAATGTCTTATTCTACTCCATTAGAATTTAATTAAATTTATGAAAGCTCAACTTAAATAGAAGTTTAGAATTTTGTTAAGTTTTAATTTTTATGATTTTAAACTTAGTGCCATTCATAAGGGTAATTTGGCAAACACCAAATCTTTATCTTCCTGCCTCTTTCTCTTAACAAAAGCATAAAGTTCATTCACTATGCAATTTTATTTTCAAAATGTAAGCACTATCATTGGTTTATAGGAGGTTCTTTTCAAATCTTTCAGTACAATCTCACTTTGTTGAGATTTGGAAGAGTAAACTTCAATTGAAGATGTGTTCTACATAGGTGTCAGCTATCCCTGTTTCCATAGTAGATCTGCTCTCCATGCTTCTCAGCTTTGACTTGTTCCTGGGGTCATTCTTCCCAGCTAACCTTCTAATTAGTTTTCCCTCTTACAAGTTATGGTTTGATTATTTAATGTTTCCCAAAATGATCAGGCGTTATATAATACAGAATGTTCTGAGGTGAAATGAGTAGATCATGAGGGATATAACCTAATCAGTGGATTAATCCATTTGAAGTAGGAGGAGCTTGGCTGGAGGAAGTAGACTGGGGAGTATATGCCCTTGGGGATTTTATCTTGTCCCTGGTTCCTGACTTACAATCTCTGATTTCTAGATGCCAGGAGCTGAGCAGCTTTCCTCTGCCATGCCCTTCTGCCATGATGTTCTGACTCACCTCAGGCCCAAAGCAATAGAGTCTGTTGACTATGGGTTGAAATTCTGAAAGGCCAAACTAAAATTTCCCTTCTAAGTTATTTTTTTATTATGTAGCAAATTCATAGAGATGGAATACACAGGAATTTGCAGAAGTTAAAAATTTGGAAAGAAAATCAGATCAAGGTAAATATTACCTAGACTCTTTTCCTACTGGGTTTCATCTCACAGGCCTGCCACTTCTACTCTAAACAGCAGCAGCTCATTCAAAGTACTGTGATAAATGGATGACCATTGCACAGGGTTTTTTTTTCTGGATTCTTGTCTCCCTAATGGAGAAATTTACTATGTCCTTATTTTTAAAATATCAAACTCAAATGTTGTTTCAGTCATATTTTTCACCACTGTGTCTGAAAGAACTGACAAGAACAATTGTAGAGGAGGGAAAGTTTATTTGGAGGCTCACAGTTTCAGAGTTCTCAATCTATAAACAGTAAGCTCCATTTCTTAGGGTTCAAAATTAGGTAGAACATCATGGTAGAACAGTGTGTTAGAGGGAAGCAGCTCACATGATGATCAGTAACAGAGAGATAGAGACTAAACTCAGCTCTCCAAAAATATCCCAAAGCATGCCCTTGAATAACCCCCCTCTTCTGGCCTCACCCTACCCACCATGAATTACCATTCAGTTAATGCCTATCAGGAGGATTAATTCACTGATTGGGTTAAGGCTCTCATAAATCAATCATTTCTCCTCTAAACCTTCTTGCATTATCTTATACATGAGTTTTTTTGGGGGGATACTTAATATCTAAACCATAACATGTTTTCTTGGAAAAACAATAAAAACAAATAAAATCCACACATATGCATATATTCATGAAAAATTATTTTTATATTCATAAAATATATTTATAAAATTAATGGCAATGCTTAAATACAAAATAAAAGAGGATGGTATTAACAAAAAGTATATATATTGCCCCAATTTAATCTCATCAAATAAGTTCATAGAACACTTTATCATACAAGATTAATTAGAAATAAGGTCTTCTGTATAAAGTGTATCACTCTATCTTTATAGAGCTTATAAAAAGTAAAAGATTTGTTTTGTTTGTTTTTCTGATATTCTTAGTTATTAAACACATTTCTACATAGTATAAAACAATACTTCTCATTATAGGACTAAAAGAAATATATCCACAAACGATATGGGTGAGGCCTTATATCTAGTGTCCAATGACATTCTGTGTTTCATTTCCTACAGTTCCTATATTAGTTTTTGGCTATTTCTCAATCAATGTCCCCTCTCTATTGTGAGCTTGTGTAAAGTAAATTTTTTGAAGTATAGGTTTCTCCAGATCTTGAGATGCACAAATTCCACTGGCACTGTGTGAGTAGCTAGGCATTTTCATCTTCAGGATGTTGAACTTGCAACTAGGAACAAGAGACAAGATGCTGCCACCATATTCTTGAAAGGCCTCAACAATATTTACCAGCATCTTTCATGTTTTCATATAAATGCTTATAAAATTCCCTATTTGTCATAATTGTAGAAGTAATATATGTAAAAATGAAGAAGATTTCATGAACATGATACCCCATTATATGGTAACGCTCTATATTTATACTATGATATTAAAATTGTGATTTTGTTGTATGAAGACTTGTTGAAAGAGGCTGTCTGGTTCTAGTTTTATTGGTGAGA
Source organism: Marmota monax (assembly GCF_021218885.2). Lineage (NCBI taxonomy): Eukaryota > Metazoa > Chordata > Mammalia > Rodentia > Sciuridae > Marmota > Marmota monax. The sequence goes on along the minus strand of NW_026693772.1, from coordinate 75,027 downwards.
AGTTGGACAATTTTATTGGAAAATCGGCTTATAAGTTTTTGAGCCCTAAATTTCAATTCCTAAAGCTTATTACGGTCTTCTGTCTGTTTTTGGAGGTAAGGGTTCCAAAGCCAATGAAAATCTCTTTTCTTACAATATTCAGACACCACCTACCCAAACCCTCTCATGTCTTTCAGCCATAGCCATTAATTATAGAGATACCAGACAAGCAGGGTAATGGGGGAAAAACAAAAGTCAAACAGACCCTTATAGGGAGAAAAAGCTGGGGCCAGGTGGGCAGCCAAACCCTGAGGAGGCTTGACTGATTACAGAGTTAGCTCAGCAAGTTTATTATATAGGTTTCATCAAAATGTTATTTGTGGGAAAGTTTAGCAAAGCAGACAATCTGAAGAAAGAAGGACTGCGGATACACGATAGGGTCATTTTGTTTTGCTCAGAATTCACTATCCCAGGGAGAAAGTGCTGAACTCAAGGCCTCAACTGGTAGAGTCTTGACTTCACACATAGCCACTCCTGTCCAGTGTTATCATAGCAGCCAGGGCATCTTGATCTGCACCTTTGCACAGGCAGTTCCTAGCAAAAATGCAGCCATAAGAGTCCACTGGCCATAATTCAAATCACTGCTCTCCACAACCACCAAAGAAAACTATCGCCTCTGTGAAGGGTCCAACTGCTCAATAAGCCTGAAGTCCCATGTTGCTCTTACCACTAAGCCTTCATAGCCCAAAGTGATGTAAATTTAAATAAAGGAATTACATAAAAAGATGCCAGTAAAATAAACTTCAGTTCTATTATTTTTTCTGTCCCATGGAGAGCACTTCCACAGCTTGTCTAGTAGGCTCAACAATATTAAGGGAGACACATCATTAATTTTCCTTTTATAAACTGGTAAACAATGTTGATATCTCTTTGTGGAGAATGTTGAGCAAATGAAGTATCAAAAATCAAAAAGAAAGTATCAAAAAAGAGTATCAAAAATCAAAGAGAAGTGCAAGAAAGGCATCCAAGTGCCATTTCCTAGATCATATTCTACAGAATTAGGAGAAAGCTTTTATTAGGTCACGGTTACTTCCCCAGAAGATCTTTTTGTCTTGAGTACTATAATAATGGAAGAATGATTATCAAAATGTCTCAAGCAAATTCATCATATTTAAGGAATTTAGGACCTTGCTATAATGACATAGATTTCAAAGTACATCAGTGTTAGAATTGGAAACATGAACAACCAAACCATTGTGAAATAGAAAAGAAAGCCAATAGAGCATTTTCAGCAAATGATAGATAATCTGTGGCATGAAGGTAATGATGTAAATACAAATATCTTTATATTTGGGATTTAAGAGGTGGGGAGTGGTTGAAGACAGGCTAATTATTTTCAAAATTAGCCCTTCTTGCTCAGTGAACATAAGCACCATGATGAGTTCTTAGCTGGAAAAAACACAATCATGAGCTGTCAGAAATTCCCTAGAATACAAAACAATGTTCAAGAAATAAAATGATGATGATGATGATAATAATAATAATAATAATAATAATAATACAATGTCAGAGTAAGGATATTACATTACTTACCATTCTGATAAATAGAACATAATGGAGGATATTCAGAATACTAGGGAAAACCGGTTCAGTCTTAATAAAAGGTCATGAGTGGGACTATATCTATGGATTCATAGCCTATCTTCATCACTCTTTGTTAATTGTTGGTAAATTCTTAAGTACATTTCTAGCCTTTGTTCACATAGATAAAATGGAAATTATAATACCTAACTTGTGGGGTATTACTGAAGGGGAAAGAGGTAGCATATAGAAGGAGCTTCATATGTTTCACAGTGTAAAGATAGTAAGTTATTCAAGTTTGATTCTTGCTCCAGAATTGTGACAAAATGAAGATGAAGTAGAAATCAATGCATTCATTATCTTCAGTTCTTGAAATCTCTATCACTTCAGTATCAACCAAACTCCAGTTTCTACTTGTATAAGAGTTTAGTTCTGTAGTTACTAAAATCATTAATTATCTCTCAACTGCTAAATATGGTGACCCCTTTTGGATCACATTTTATCAGCCTTAAGGAAAAATTTGCAATGCTTGCATTTCCCTGTCTTTTGAAATTTTACATGTCTAGACTTGAAGTTCTCTCTCGTTTCCATTAATACCCGACAATCACTTTTAAAATTCTACCTTTATTCCCATTTTTTCAAATGCTGGTGATTCCTTGATTCTGCCTTTCTCATTTCCTATTTGTATTCTACTCATTTATTGTTTTGATTCTCTTTAAAATTCCAATATTTCAACAACATCTACCACTATCACATACAATCACATATACATCAAATACTTCTATTTAAATTAAGCTCCCAAACTCATGTTTTAAATAATCTACTCCACGTCTTCATGCAGAAGAGCTAGAAGCCCAAGAATCTTGATCTTTCTAAATGTTTAAAATATCTTTCCAAACAGGTGTCAGAAACTCTAGCACAAACTTAAATCTTTAACATAAAAAAGAATCAGATTGTAGTTAGTCTCATTGGAACAGATGCAATTTGAAACTGCATACCAAAAGAATGATTTAAACACTAGAAAAATTATACAAAGAAACCACTACTGGAAAATCTGAAATGGTGTTGTAGTTTGGATCTGAAATGGCCTCCAAAGACTTATGTACAGAGGTTTGGTCCTAGGCTGGTGGCACTATTGGAAAGTGATGAAAACTTTAAGAGGTAGGGTCTAGCTGGAAGAAGAGGGTCCCTGAAGGGTATGCCTTGAAGAATATAACTTGTTCTTGGTTTCTTCTCATTCTCTGTTTCCTGGTTTCAATAAAATGAGCACCTTTACTCCATCTCACATTGTTCACCATGATATTTGCTTCATAATGGGCCAAGAGCAATTGGCAAAGTGACTAAAACTTGTGAGATCATGAGCCAAAATAAAAATTTTACTCTTTTTAAAATTTACTTATTTTTATTTGTTTGTTTATTTATTTATTTTAATTAGGTATATATGACAGCAGAATGCATTTTGATTCATTGCACACAATTTCAGCATGACTTTACATTTCTATGGTTGTACAAAATGAAGAGTCACACCATATATGCAGTCATACATGTGCCTAGAATAATGATGTCCTTCTCATTCTACCTTCTTCCCTGCCTCCATATATCCTCCCACCCCTCCCTTCCAAATCTTTTTCTTTTTAAGCTTGTTTTCCAAGGTATTTTGTTACATCAAAGGAAAGATAACACACATAATATAAAGAAAAATATTTTAGTGGTTATTTTCAGTGAAGAACAAATAGGAAAACTGGGTAGTGTGTTTAATATTATAATATGTATGTGTATTTTATTACTTCAACTTATAGTGTATACATTGTGATTTCAAAATAATGATATATTTATATACATTATATACAAATTATACATATGTAAATGTGTATGTACATGTATGTATATGTATACATATTATGTTTGTATACTCATAAGCATGAAAGTATGTGTGTGTGTGTGTATATATATATATATATATATATATATATATATATATATATATATATATAATGTGCAATAATATATATAGTCACATATAATAGTCTATACAGTTTATAGATATGTCCATAAATAAGTATACATATAGGTAGGTAAATGGATATGTAGATCTATAAAGTGGCAAACTATAGGCCAAACTATAGGCCACTTTATTTATTACATGTTCTTCAAATAATTTATTATATGTTCTTCAAATAAGTTCTTTAGAATGTAACACAATTATTAGTAATATGCTAAAATTGAACCAAAATTATTCAATAATTATAGAAATCACATTGTTTCATTGATATTATAATATCTACCCAATTCTTATGTAAATTACCAAGATAATAATACATTTAAGGCAAAAAAATTCATAATTCATGAATAAAGCCACTTTCTTTACCACACTAAATAAAAATGTGTTTACCAAAATAACACTTCTTAGCATATTTCAGATAAGTGAGGAAACATTTTTTTCAAATGTATCAAAGGGATTAAGACGTCCTAAATTTTAATATTCAAAAATTTTACCTAATATATACCCCTGTATTAAATTCAGATCCAATTTTGTCATTGTATATCACATGATGATGATGAAATATTAAAGAGAAGTATGAGGTTAAGTTTATGAATTGCTTATTGTAAGTTGGATTGTATTTAAAGTCACAATTCAGATATAACACAAGGCATATTTAATTTCTGAGAACCCCTTGTGCAGTTATGTAACACAGGAAAAATGTTGGAGGAAAATACCCATCAATTCATGAGCTCATGGCTAATAAATCTGTTTACTGAAGAAATAAATCCCTTGACTTTTTCCTGCAATGGATTGTCATAGAGATGAAATATAAAAGCAAGTAAATAAATCACGCTGAAATATAGGAAGTAAGGAATTAAATAACTTATACAATAGCAAATTTTTTGCCCTGTAAGGATTTTCTGTATTTTTCATTTATAAATGTTTCCTCTAAATGTTCCTGTATCAGAAGGATTATGAATGCCTTATAATAAAAATATGAGTAAGCTTATTTATAAATTATATTCTTTAAGAAATTAAATGGCATACATTCTAATTGAGATTTGTTTAGTTTCAATCACAAATTATAAACTATTGCTTTAACTGGAATACCTGCATATTAGATACTTTTCTCTTCTCATACTAAAAAACGATGAGTTACCAGTCCAGGAAGAGCAGGAATATGATTTTCCCTTATTTCAAGCCATATTAATCATATTGTGCCAAAGAATTAAATTAAAACTTAGCAAATATATAATGACCTCCTGCTGTCTAAAAATTATTTTGGGGTAATTTAGGAATTAAATATTAAAATGAGATAATTTAATGAATCTGTTTTATGTGTGTAGCACTGAGGAAGTGTCTTTGAATATTTTCTGGTACTTTTTTTACTTGTATAAGCTATGGAATAGTCTTGGAATAGTGGCAATCTGAAATAGTAACTAATGAAGTTAGTATTATTTATCTATGCATGCTTACATGTATTAATAAACACTTCTAAATATGCTGTTAATATAATCTTGTCATTTCTGGAGATACATGGGTGACATATAGATGATAGATAAATGTAAGGTAATAGATATCACAGTTTCACTGTTCTATTTTGCACTAAAGGATAATACTTATGCCCATAAAATGGAATACATTAATTTACTTTATATGCAATTATTTGTGTTTGGATTGTGATTTAAGTTGTCAGAGCTTTAATTCTTTAAAGGTATTATATTTTATATCTCTTTCATACTTTTGATGTATTCCAACTTGGTTATTTTTGTTGTTGTTTCTACTTAAATATTTTTAAATAGAAAACTCCAGTCACCACTGAAATAATATTTTCACTATGAAAATATTTTACACATTTAGAAATTAGACATATATAATATGATGAATTAAAATATGTAATATTTAAAATATATGATGGGTTTCAGAAAATTTATAAATAGACATAATTAAAACTGAGCAAAAAAGATTGAAAATTATTATTTTATAATAATAATATAGAACTGGCCAATAAAAATTGAAAATAATCATTTCATAAATATTAATATCAAATTGGCTAATAAACAGGAGAAGTGTTTGACATCATTATTCATCTGAAAAATACATATTTTTTTTTAATTTTTTTTTGTTGGTTGTTCAAAACATTACAAATTTCTTGATATATCATATTTCACACTTTGACTCAAGTGGGTTATGAACTCCCATTTTTACCCCATATACAGATTGCAGAATTACATCAGTCACACATCCATTGATTTACATATTGCCATACTAGTGTCTGTTGTGTTCTGCTGCCTTTCCTATCCTCTACTATCCCCCCTCCACTCCCCTCCCCTCTTCTCTCTCTACCCCCTCTACTGTCATTCATTTCTCCCCCTTGTATTATTTTTCCCTTTCCCCTCACTTCCTCTTGAATGTACTTTTGTATAACCCTGAGGGTCTCCTTCCATTTCCATGTAATTTCCCTTTTCTCTCCCTTTCCCTCCCACCTCTCATCCCTGTTTAATGTTAATCTTCTTCTCCTGCTCTTCCTCCCTACTCTGTTCTTAGTTACTCTCCTTATATCAAAGAAGACATTTGGCATTTGTTTTTTAAGGGATTGGCTAGCTTCACTTAGCATAATCTGCTCTAATGCCATCCATTTCCCTGCAAATTCGATGATTTTGTCATTTTTTAATGCAGAGTAATACTCCATTGTGTATAAATGCCACATTTTTTTTATCCATTCGTCTATTGAAGGGCATCTAGGTTGGTTCCACAGTCTAGCTATTGTGAATTGTGCTGCTATGAACATCAATGTAGCAGTGTCCCTGTAGCATGCTCTTTTTAGGTCTTTAGGGAATAGACCAAGAAGGGGAATAGCTGGGTCAAATGGTGGCTCCATTCCCAGCTTTCCAAGAAATCTCCATACTGCTTTCCAAATTGGCTGCACCAATTTGCAGTCCCACCAGCAATGTACAAGTGTACCCTTTTCCCCACATCCTCCCCAGCACGTGTTGTTGTTTGACTTCATAATGGCTGACAATCTTACTGGAGTGAGATGGTATCTTAGGGTGGTTTTGATTTGCATTTCCCTGACTGCTAGAGATGGTGAGCATTTTTTCATGTACTTGTTGATTGACTGTATGTCCTCCTCTGAGATGTGTCTGTTCAGATCCTTGGCCCATTTGTTGATTGGGTTGTTTGTTCTCTTATTGTCTAATTTTTTGAGTTCTTTGTATACTCTGGATATTAGGGCTCTATCTGAAGTGTGAGGAGTAAAGATTTGTTCCCAGGATGTAGGCTCCCTATTTACCTCTCTTATTGTTTCTTTTGCTGAGAAAAAACTTTTTAGTTTGAGTAAGTCCCATTTGTTGATTCTAGTTATTAACTTTTGTGCTATGGGTGTCCTATTGAGGAATTTGTAGATAGTAGCCAACTTTTTCTTCTATCAGATGGCGTGTCTCTGATTTGATATCAAGCTCCTTGATCCATTTTGAGTTAACTTTTGTACATGGCGAGAGAAAGGGATTCAGTTTCATTTTGTTGCATATGTATTTCCAGTTTTCCCAGCACCATTTGTTGAAGATGCTATCCTTCCTCCATTGCATGCTTTTCAGGCAGTATAGCGATACCAGACTTCAAACTATACTACAGAGCAATAGTAACAAAAACAGCATGGTACTGGTACCAAAACAGGCGGGTGGACCAATGGTACAGAATAGAGGACACAGAAACCAATCCACAAAACTAAAAGTATCTTATATTTGATAAAGGGGCTGAAAAATACATATTAATATTACAATTAGATATCCTTACTAACCATAACTAAAATTTAAAAGGCAGACAGTATTATGTCTGAATATTTGAGCTGAAACTCTTATATTCTGAGTATAAATTGGCTTACTTTGAAAAGCCTGTTGGTAATATCTAGCATCCCTGAATATTAATATACTGATAACAGTTCCACTTTCAATTCTAAAACCAACCCAATTGTGTACAAATGACTACGAAAAGACTTGTGACAAAAATGTAAATGTCACCTCTATTATTGCTCCAAACTAGAAACAATGGATGTCCATTAACTTCAAAATAGATCAGTATGGTGAATTCATTTAATGCAATTCTATGTCACAATTAGATTAGAATGTATAAACAATGACTAATAGATCAACACAAACATAACATTTGTAAGAAATACAGATAAAAAATTTATACTTACATAAAATTCAAAACTTGGCAATAAGAATTCACCATGTTAGAGTGGTTACCTTCTAAGTGGAGGAAGGAAGAAATTTCCAGGGTAGCCTCTGGAGTGCAGCTGAAATTGATTATTATTATTATTAATATTATTATTTTATTTTAATGTTGTGTTCATGGTTATGTTACCATTACAAAATTGTATTCAGTTGAATACTTGCATGCATACTTATTTGTATATGACCTTCTTCAACCAAATTTATTTAGAACACACACACATAGGCATATTTGATCATATGTACTTATCATATTTACTTATCATATTTACTTACATATTTACCCTGTTCTTATTTTTTACTACTTTACTTTCTCTCCCTGACAGCTACTGCCATTCAATTTTCTTATTTTTCTCCAGATTTCAAATGAGCAATTCTAAAACCTAAGCCAGAACACATGGCATTTGGCAAAATGTAACTGTCTTATTTCACAATTAATAGAACATTATCTTTGATTGAAGAAAATATATTTTAGAAAAGACTCATTATATTTTAGTTGAGCTCCATAATTCATTTGGACTCTGTTATAGTTCAAATATTAGCGACTTTTGTTATGAATGTTTAATCATGTACCAGTACAATTCTCATTTATCTTAAAACACAAAGAAGTTCACAATGTCACTTCAACTATTATCTTCATTTGGTTGTAATTAAATACCTTGAAACCTTGTAAGTGGACAATTTTGAATGTATTTATTGTTTTCAAGACAACCCATTCAGAGAAACTAAGTAAGTGGAGTCCATGGATAATGTTAATAAACAAGATAGGTGTTAGAAGAAATTGTTTTCTTTTATCTTTGATGTCTTGAAGTTAGATATAACTCATTTCATTGTCCAGATAAATGTTAATTTTAAATTGTCTGAGGTAAGATAAAACATTGTACATGACGGCAGCACTATCTATTAAAACTTAAAATCTTACCTAGAGATTTAGCAACTTAGTAACATTGATCAGAGAGTTATGTATTCCATAAATTTAGATGAGACTCAGCCAGTCCACTGGCTCTGGGTTTCTGAGAGTTCAAGAGAAAAGTTTTATGTTTGTGTTGGGGGGGGTGGGTGAAAGTATGGATCTGGAGCTATCTCAAGGCTGGTGGAGAACCTACCTCCAACTTCTTCATATGACTATGGCATCTTCATCTTATCACCAGCTATTATGAATGGCCACCCTAACTTCTGTGCTGAAGGACATTGCCATACCTCACTTCATGACTGCTTGCTTCATCAGAGTGAACAAAAAAGAGATAATGTGAAGAAGATGTAATCACAATCTTATAAACCCATTTTGGAAGTCAGAGCACATCAATTTTTCCCTAGCATACTTGCTGAAAACACGTTCTAGTTTCAGCTCACTGGTAAGACTAGGAAAATTTCAATTTAGTATGAATAGCGTAAGGTATGACTCTTTGGGGACTAATTTGAAAGGTGACTGCTTTGTTGACAATTTTAAAAACCTAAACAGCTTTTTAAAATTTGTATGACTGCAAATTAAGTATAAATATAATTTCCCATAACAAATCAAATTCTTGAGGACAGAAGATGCAATTTCCACTTTCGGTTAAGTGCAATAAATTGTTTGCTAGGATTTGTAAATTGTTATTGCAGAAAATTACTTCAAATTTCTTGCATTATCTAGTGGCAATTTTGCTATTTCCTGGTCTCTTTATAGAAAAATACTTTGTATTTATCACATTTGTACATATATTGCTTCTGCTAATAAAGCCTTGATGTTCACGTTTAATTTATACTATCCATAAAACATCATACTGATTTATAAACACAAACACTGTTTGTGAAGATTGATATACAGTCAGCTCCTCTTGAACATTTTTTATACTTTAATCTTTGTTGAGAGTTTCTAAATGAAAATGAATAGGTTATATTAGTATTGAAGTATACTTTAGCTAAGGTTAATTTATAGAAATTCAATGTAGATTACTAGGTATTTTTAACATAATATAAAATTTAGAGAATTCAAATAGCAATCTTTAAACTCCTTCTAATTAAAAATTCATAATTAATATAGTTTTTGTGCATTTTACTACTACTGCATGGTTACATTTCATATTGGTTTTATGAATATTAGATAATGGTTAGCATATTATATATGACCAAATAATGTGCTAATGTAATAATTATGACAAAGAAAATTGTTTTAAAAATTCATCAAGGCTGGGGAGAAATATCTTTCAAGGGTGTAAATAATTATGCAGATTTTAACAACATAGTCATTCCAATTAAATTATCTAAAATATTTTAATAAACAAAACTAAGAAAGTAGCTCAAGATGAATCATAAATTTTCAGTTGTATATTTTGCTTTTGTTTTAAACTTAAATACTTAAGAAGCAAAATGAAATGTTATTTTAAAATAAAATCCTAAAATATTTTTTTTTCAATTTTAAATATTTAAAAACAAGAAAATCATATTCTAGATGATTAAAATACAATAATTGTCTTATTCTTACTATGTGGGAAAAAGAAAAAAGCATAGCACTTTATAAAATTCTTATTTCTCATTTTAATTTTTTTCATTAATGCTTACCATTTATTTTCTTCTCCACATTAATAAAAAATACTAGGTAAAAAATTAATAAATGTTTTGGGGGTACTGGAGATTGAACTCAGTGTCACTCAACCACTGAGCCAAACCTCTAGGCCTTCTCTGTATTTTATTTAGAGACAGGGCCTCACTGAATCTCTTAGAACCTCACTTTTGCTGAGTCTAGCTTTGAACTCTCAATCCTCCTGCCTCAGCCTTCCAAGGATCTGGGATTACAGGCATGTGCCACAGTGCCCAGCTAGTAATACACTTTTTGATCTAACATTTTTAATTCTTAAAACTTAACCCGATGGGACTGGGGTTGTGGTTAAGTGGTAGAGCACTTGCCTAGCAAGTGTGAGGCACAGGGTTCAAATCTCAGACCACATATAAAAAAGTAAATAAAATAAAGGTTCATCAACAACTAATAAAATGTTAAAAATAAAACTTAACTTGAGACTGTCAGTTGACAATTGTTCAAATACATACAGTAAAATCATCATAATCTAAGCTTTATTTATGATACCATAGCTTTAAAGCAGTAGAAATTTTATCACAAGCAAATTGCTTACATATGTGGTTTTATTCTTAAATAACTGAGTATTAGATAACTACAATTTCGCTGGAGTTACACATGTGTTGGGGTAAGCATAAAGTCAATGTCTGAGACTTACTGTCCCTGAAGCTGGATTCCAGATAATGTGTTGGGGTGGGGCTGCAAGGAGGAGGGAAACTGGACCTTTATCTTATCTTCATTCTTTAAGTGGGGATCCAAATAAAAAGAACCTGGTCATGAAAGAAAGACATGTACTCATAAGACTTTTGCTGAAATCCATATGAGCAGTTGGCATGCAATCTATTCTGTATCTATTTTTCTCTGCTTGTAGGTAAGCATGATGTGGTTCTCCATTTTATCCCAGCTTGTCACTGTTGAAGAGTATGTGACTGATAAAATAATCAAACCCTCTACATTGAAATATCCAATAGTCTTAGAGAATAACAGCCTTGATGGATATGGGAGGTGAATATACATAGCTATATGGTTATCTGTTAGAGTCTGTAAACAAGTCAGGATGGCACCTGGCATTTTGCCAGGGGAATGTTAGAGTCTGTAAACAAGTCTGGATGGCGCCTGGCATTTTACCAGAGGGAGTGGTTTGTGAAGTAACACCAGCGAGCCATTAAGTGTGGAGATTCCTTATTGGTTGACTGCTGTATCAAGTTTATGCTAATAAGATAAGCTGTGTGGAATATATAAATACCTCTGTTGTCCTACAATAAATGGCTCCCACTCCTGCTGTATCAACATACACAAGTTGTTCGTCAACCCCTGGTTATTTTGCTGCAGCCGGACTGCGGCAGTTATCCCAACAAATTCTCAGGCAGATTAATAACTATGAATGGATACAGGGGAAAAACAGTGAGAATTTGAGCTGTAATGTTCATGATGCAGCTTTCTGCTCAACCCCTTCCTACCCACCATTCTAGAAAAGCTTAGTATTCAATTGAGAACATATAATTGTATAGTAGGTCTTGCTAACATCTTCTTTGTCATATATATAGTTCATGAGGGTCAAGATATATTTGCCTTCAATTGGAAAAGAAGACCTTTATTGTTATCTTAAGTATATCTCCATTGCCCCACTGTGTGTCATGGTATGATAGCGTGAGAGTTAGAAACCTAGTCTGACCTCTACTGCTAAAAATGTTTCATTGTGTTGACAATATTCTTCTCACTTCTGAATCTTTTTTGGCACTCACTGAAACTATGCCAAAGTTTTTGAATAATTTGCAAGGATTAGACATTTCCATTTACAAAACAATGAAGCAAATACAAGAACTTGTGGGGTACTGAATTATAGGAGGACTTCCACTTGTCATCTGGTTCCATTATTATGACCCCTGTGTAATTTGTGACCTTTATGTAATAGTATAGGACTAACCAGCATACTCAGGCATTTAATCAGGCTAAATGAACAGTAAATTAAGCACAGACCCTTGGGACACTAGATACATTAAAACCCACTGATCTGACTATCCAATGAAGCTCCAGATGGCTTTGGATAGGGTTTATGGCAGTAGATTAAGAGACGTAAGTCTCCAATTGGATTTTGTTTTCAGCTATGGAAGGGGCAGGAATAACATTACAGCCTTTTGGAAAAACAATGCTGTGTTATTCATGTTGCCCTTTTGGCAATGAAGCTCATTACTAATGAACATCAATCTAAGCTGTACAACTGGTGAAGATAAGATGGCTGAAGAAAGTTCCAGCAGAGAAAATTGCCATTGGCTACATTATGGACTGAAGCACACAGTCAAAAGACTATGTGGGCAGCTGTGATTGCTGGACACTGCCCATAATAATGTTTGATGTTTTTGCTGTATGCCAGAACTCTCTTGCACATTCTCAGCACTACCCATGATGACTGGATGCCACCAAGGAGTATATCAAACCCGGGTATGTCCTTAGTCCAGCATGGGGAAATAGACTAAATTGGTCCTCTCTCATTAGGGGTCAAATACTCTTTTAATTTTGTGGACATACTTACAGGCTTGATGCAAACATTTTTCAGCAAAAGAGTCAATCAGAACGCGACCATTAAAAGATTGATCTGGCTGAGTGTCATGCGTGTCACACCATGGGTAATTAAAAGTGACCAAAGAACTCATTTTACAAGCCATGATATAAAGCAGTGTGTTCAAGATCAGGACATGTTATGGATTTTGTACTTCCATGCAATCCAAGAGGAGCAGGATTAACTAAATTAAGAATGAATGGCCTGCTGAAACAAGCCTTGAGGACTGAGAGTAGTTCTGTGTAGGGCATGATGTAACATGTAGGGCATGTTGCATTAGAAAAGAGGAAACCTAACTTGCTACCCGCTTCCCAGTCCTGGGGCCACATGTGGCTAAGATAGTGCCTGGCGATCAGCCAAGAGGTGGTGCTGTGGGTGGTGAGGAAAAATCAGAGGACCTCTAGGATAGGCTCAGAACCCTTCCGCCTTCCTAGATAGCTCACATCTCCCATTACAGCCTGAAGGATGGGTATACACATGAACTCTCCCCATCCTGCTGACCTTTATCCTGATTGGCTCCTGTACATTATGTTAGCTGTGTGTGTTTTCTCATTAAACGAGATCCTGCTTTGACTGTTCTCCCTGGCATGTCTGATTGTCCTCCAGCGACAGAGGGCTAGGTGCCAGTGGCCAGTCGACCTTTGCCTTTCTTGGTTCATCTTGGTCAGGGCGTGCTTTCCCCATCTCTCCCGCAGGTCAAGAGGAAATGGGGGCGGGGCTAAAAACACCAACAGTTCTGTGCAATGGTATGCTGTTCACCTGCCTGAGGCAATAAGAACATTAAATGAGAACCCTAGATATCAATGTCTTGCAACTATTTCTATGTTAACTTGTCTGAGTGCACCAGAATTAAGATTACAGATAAAGAAAAAAATCTATTAAACATTTCCTCAATTTGGCTTGGATCACAAGTAACATTTTATGGTTGCTGGCTTCTCAAAACATCACACCTGAGATAGGAAATGTTAGTTGGCCATGGGCTGTAAAAGTTAAGTCCTCAGTGGTTTGCTTTACTGACCCTTTGTGGAGAGGGAGAATGTCTAAACTTAAAAGTAAAGCCTACTGTGTTGGAAACCCGGCCCATCTAATTATAGGTGATGGTATCCTTGGATGTCATTACCTAGGGACATCTGTATCACTTTATGGCAAATATATATTCCAGAGGTGTCTTTTTCTTTCTAAATCAACAAAGTGCAAACAGATTGATTGGTCTAGTGTCCAGGAAAGCCTATTCTGCAAACTACTAGCACAAGATCATATAGTGGCCTGTATACTCCCCCATGGAGCTGATTTGTCATTAAGCTGTTGCTTATTAGACATCTGTCCCCATACATTAGCAAGTAACAACCTATTCCTGGACTAGGCAATGGAAATTGCATTTTATGCTAATGAAACAGATTATTGGATCTACTCAGAAGTACCTACAACTGTAGCACAAGAACTTACCTGGATAGTCCAACCCTAAAATGAAACAGGATATATTTGTCTGGACCAGAATTGAGCTGAAAACACACAATGGGCAAAATAGCCATCATATTATTACACTAAACATAATGATTTTGTTTTATTTAGAGAGACATTGAATGTCTCTCAAATGCCTGTGTGTACTTCCACATGAGATGGGCTTTCATGAAAGGTAGCAAGCAATTCAGGTTATAACTACAGAGGCAGTTTTCCTTTGTGTCACCAAATATGGTTATGATAATAAGACATTTGGCTTCTTAACCCTGTGAGTAAGAACACAGTCAATTGAATAGATATTTTCTCTCCATTACCCAGTGCTACTTGTGGGGCTTTCTCACTGCTTTATAGTGCACCATGGATTTGCGGGCCTCATGGATGACCTTCCATACCCTAAATTGTACAGGATGATGTACATGGGGCTAGCTTTATAGACAGACCTGAGTTGTCTCTTTTCACACACTTAACAATTGGAATAGCAGAAAGGTGCACCACCCAAGGGAAAAACATGCCTTCTGGTGGGTCTGTCAATTAGCTATTCTTTCCCCACAAGCTGCAGCAATTAATATGAAAACTGAAGTCTTCTCTCTAGCCTCCAACACTGTTCAAGCTCTCGATCAGACCAAATATGCAGTAACCTTGTTAACTGAGGAAACCACTTATGAGAAAGATAGTGTTACAAAACAGGTTGAAGTTAGATATGATTATGGCAGCCCAAGATGGAGTATGTGCAGCTGTATTCAGACCTGATTATGAACACATCACCCATGCTTTAACCCAAGTGCCTAAACAAATGTAATGCTGTTAATATCATTTGAATTGATCCATTCTCTAAATGGTTAACTTCCCTTCCTTCCATCATGCTTTCTATACTCTTCTAATCACTCTAGTATGCCTACTGATTTGTTCTTGTATTTTGTATTGCTGTTGTGGAATATGGATGAAGTGTGCCTCAAGAGACCTGTCCCAAAGATTTCATGGAAGATACGGTGAGGTATAATATTACAAAAGACATTAATGAACCTCAAAGTACAGAAGGAGTGGAGGGTTGGGTTAGACACGAATTGGTGCCCAGAAGGCTTATTGTTCATGAAGGTGAACTAAGAAAAATTCCCAAGAATGTGTTGGGAGGACAAGGAGGAGGGAAACTGGTCACTCCTCTCATTTCCAATCCTTAAGCGGGGATCAAAGCAGAAAGACTCTAGTTGTGAAGTCAAGTCATGTACTCATAAGAGCTGAAGAAATCTGTATGAGCAGTTGGCATGCGATGTATCTTGCATGAATTTTACCCTGCCTTTAGGTATGGTGTGGCCCTCCATTTATCTCTACCTGCCACCACTGAAATGCATAAGTAATAAAATGTTCAAATTCTTCTTTCAGTCCTCCACGTTCTTCTTTTGGGATCAGAAAATAGTATGTTGGGGACTTTGCACCCTGGGGTTGAAGAACATGCAACTGTATGTGCCCAATATATGTTTACTTAGGGTACTAAGTTGTTATCCTAAGTGAAAAAGATAAAAGGTACTAAACGGCATTATTTTCTCACAATACTTTGTTTCTATGGCACTATTTGAATTTTCTGTTCTTGCCCTTGACAATAGTATACGCAGATACCACAGGTTTTCAATTCAAATTTTGGTATTAATAGTCTTATGTTCAATTACTAAAAAGTCCATTCTGATCTAAATAAAAAATGTAACCTTTAATTTACTTAATTATATGTCTTTTTTGGCCCAAATCAGGCTTCTAAAATTATTATAAATAAAGGGTACATGTGGTCAAACTCTTTACTTCTTCCCTACATTGCTGTTTTATGGTTTCTTTTATTCACCCTGGTACCCTTTACTCTTCAGGATTGAGAATAGAAGGGGAGAAAATGCACAAGTGACAGGTAGACAAGATCTTGTTTGAGAGCACTATTATAATCTGGCATAGGTACCTTCCACATGACAGGTCTGATTGCTTATCAGAGTGATCAGATCTCAAAAACTTACTTGGGAGCATAAAAAAGAGCACTAAAAATCAGACTATATCTGATATCTTTGAATATTATTTTAAAAATTCACTCTCAAATAATTTATCCACTGAGAATTATAATATTGCACAGTTTTAACAATTAACTTCTTATTTTAAGGTAAAAAGTCAGCAATTAAAATGCCTAATTTGACTCCATTTTGACTCAATGGTTAGTTTATCCAACTCATTGGTAAACACAGTCAAATTGAAAGGCATGCTTTTCTCAGTAGTAAAGGTATATGACATTCCAATATATAGGGAATTGGTGCACAGAGTTCAAACTAATTATAGAGAAGATCCCCCAAATGTGAGATAGACATTCTCAAATTCTTCATTTTTCAGAATATAACCCCTTCTTCTAATATCCAAATGAAAGCTCAATGTCCTAACTAACAAGTGTGCACTAATTTCACCTTATTAAAATTAGAGTTTCTATTCAAAGTATTTTTTTCTTTTTGTTGTCTTCTATTTATTTATAATTTTTAAAATTATAAATAAAATGGTCTAGAATTTGATACTGATGCTCTTCCACAACTTAGCTAATCATTATTAAAGTTAATTTTAGAGTGACTCATTATTATAAATAAGTTTTCAAGCTTTAATTAAACTTGGAAATAGCATTATTTAAAATCTTAGACACAGCACATGGAATATACGGTAAGATGTTTCTAAAATAGGGCTTGCTACTGCTGCCCCTAGAGTAGTTATTGAGGTCTTGGCTTTCCTGTATAGTTTCTCATGCCAAACTCTCTCCCAGCTACCTAAAATTTGGAAAAGACTCAATCTTACAACTCATCTCCCCTGAAGCCACTATCAATGACTATAATCATGACCCCTAAATAAGTTTCTTCCAGGGACCAAATAGATGAGAAAATAAGTTTTACCTATTCTTTTCAGAGTTTTTAAGTGTACACTTGGGACTGCAGTTCAGAAAGATAATTTTTTACATTATTATACAGAGCATTTAACAACTCATAGTCTCATTACCTCTGAATTTCTGATAAGAATTTTGGAATTAACTTCATATGACCAACTGGCCCATTAAAATGTCTTCCAGAAAGGGATGCCCTATATCACCACTTCTATTCAATATAGTTCTCAAAACACTGGCCAGAGCAATTAGATGAATGAAATTAAAGGCATAAAAATAGGAAAAGAAGAACTTAAATTATCACTATTTGCGAACAACATGATTCTATACCTAGAAGACCCAAAAGGGTCTACAAAGAAACTACTAGAACTAATAAATGAATTCAGCAAAGTGGCAGGATATAAAATCAACATGCATAAATCAAAGGCATTTCTGTATATCAGCGACAAATCTTCTGAAATGGAAATGAGGAAAAACACCCCATTCACAATAGTCTAAAAAAAAATAAATAAAATACTTGGGAATCAACCTTAGAAAAGAGGTGAAAGATTTATACAATGAAAACTACAGAACCCTAAAGAGAGAAATAGAAGATCTTAGAAGATGGAAAAATATAACCTGTTCATGGATATGCAGAACTAACATCATCAAAATGGCGATATTACCAAAAGTTCTCTATAGGTTTAATGCAATGCCAATCAAAATCCCAATGGCATTTCTTGTAGAAATAGATAAGCAATCATGAAATTCATATGGAAAAATAAAAGACCCAGAATAGCAAAAGCAACTCTAAGCAGGAAGTGTGAATCAGGCGGCATAGTGATACCAGATTTCAAACTATACTACAGAGCAATAGTAACAAAAACAGCATGGTACTGGTACCAAAACAGGCAGGTGGACCAATGGTACAGATTAGAGGACACAGAGACTAATCCACAAATTTACAACTATCTTATATTTGATAAAGGGGCTAAAAGCATGCAATGGAGGAAGGATAGCATCTTCAACAAATGGTGCTGTAAAAACTGGAAATCCATATGCAACAAAATGAAACTGAATGCCCTTCTCTTGCCATGCACAAAAGTTAATTCAAAATGGATAAAGGAGCTTGATATCAAATAAGAGACTCTGTGTCTGATAGAAGAAAAAGTTGGCTTCGATCTACATATTGTGGGGTAGGGCTCCAAATTCCTTAATAGGACACCCATACCACAAGAGATAATAACAAGAATCAACAAATGGGACTTACTCAAACTAAAAAGTTTTTTTTTTCTCAGCAAGAGAAACAATAAGAGAGGTAAATAGGGAGCCTACATCATGGGAACAAATTTTTACTCCTCACACCTCAGATAGAGCCCTAATATCCAGAGTATACAAAGAACTCAAAAAATTAAACAATAAGAAAACAAATAACCCGATCAACAAATGGGCCAAGGACCTGAACAGACACTTCTCAGAGGAGGACATACAATCAATCAACAAGTACATGAAAAAATGCTCACCATCTCTAGCAGTCAGAGAAATGCAAATCAAAACCACCCTAAGATACCATCTCACTCTAGTAAGATTGTCAGCCATTATGAAGTCAAACAACAACAAGTGCTGGTGAGGATGTGGGGAAAAGGGTACTCTTGTACATTGCTGGTGGGACTGCAAATTGGTGCAGCCAATTTGGAAAGCAGTATGGAGATTCCTGGGAAAGCTGGGAATGGAACCACCTTTTGACCCATCTAGTGCCCTTCTTGGACTATTCCCTGAAGACCTTAAAAGAGCATACTACAGGGATACTGCCACATCAATGTTCATAGCAGCATAATTGACAATAGCTAGACTGTGGAACCAACCCAGATGCCCTTCAATAGATGAATGGATAAAAAAATGTGGCATTTATACACAATGGAGTATTACTCTGCACTAAAAAATGACAAAATCATGGAGTTTGCAGGGAAATGGATAGCATTAGAGCAGAGTATGCTAAGTGAAGCTAGCCAATCCCTAAAAAACAAATGCCAAATGTCTTCTTTGATATAAGGAGAGTAACTAAGAACAGAGTAGGGAGGAAGAGCAGGAGAAGAAGATTAACATTAAACAGGGATGAGAGGTGGGAGGGAAAGGGAGAGAAAAGGGAAATTGCATGGAAATGGAAGGAGACCCTCATTGTTATACAAAATTACATATAAGAGGTTGTGAGGGGAATGGGATAAAAAACAAGGAGAGAAATGAATTACAGTAGATGGTGTAGAGAGAGAAGATGGGAGGGGAGGGGACGGGGGATAGTAGAGGATAGGAAAGGTAGCAGAATACAACAGTTACTAATATGGCATTATGTACAAATGTGGATGTGTAATCAATGTGATTCTGCAATCTGTATTTGGGGTAAAAATGGGAGTTCATAACCCACTTGAATCTAATGTATGGAATATGATATGTCAAGAGCTTTGTAATGTTTTGAACCAATAAAAAAAGAAAAAAAAAGACATAAAAAATAAAATAAAATAAAATGTCTTCCTATGTAAGTGATTAAGAAATTTCCTGGAGGCCTGAGATAATCATTTGTCTCTTTTACTAGGGATCAAGTCTTCAAACATTCATTGCAAGTAACTTATTATATGTATGAAGGCTAAGTAGAATGTCAACTTGTGTTTTTACTATGATTTTCCAGCTCAGTACCTTGTTACATAATTCTTTACAAAATAGACATCAACATATGTGAATACTATAAAGCCTACAAGTCTACCTGAATATGCTTTCATCTTAAAACCCACTCATGCAAGACATGACTATCAAAGAAAGACCAGTCTCTCCTTTAATTTTCATCACTTCTTTATATTCATCATTTTTCTATTATATGCCTGATTATGCATCAACAAACTTACTCCTCTTTTTAATCATTCCCACCAGTTTATAAGTACGGAGGTACTGAGAGTGGAAAAATATGTAGTTTCAAGGTAAATCTAGTTAAAAATGATTCATGTTTTCTCCAATTATGACTATGGTCTACTGACCTTTTAAAGCACCATCTCTCTCATCTGAAATGTTTATTTATTGTAGTTTGATACTTCAATTTGTATTTCATAAAATTATTACATAGATTTAAGGAGATAAAAGCAAAGTACAATACCTACAATAACCTGAAATTCTAAAGCCAGCAGTTACTAATACCATTCTCAAATACTTCAAATGTAAATTAAAATATTACAGATTTTTTAAAAGTACTTAATTACTTACCAATCTGCAGTTTTCCCCTTATTTCTCTGAAGTCCTTTAAATAGATATTTATATACTTCATGCACTGCAATAATTACTAAATTTCCTGCTTGGCTTCCTAAGTATGAAGACTTCTAAATGTCATCTAGTTTAGTCCTAAACTCTCCATCTTTTCTAGTTTTAATCGTATTGAGATTATTATCTCTAACCCCCCACCCCCCATAACTATTAATCCTATATTGTGCTAAGATGCTCACATTTAAATGTCCTGCCTTGACCACTCTCCTATATGGCAACTTAACATGTCTTTGAGGCATCTAAACTTAGTTTGCAGCAAATTCTATTCAGATCCTATGTTGAAGTATATTTTTGTCTCATTTTTCTTTTCCACAGGAATTGGCACCCAAGTACATTTTGTGTTTCAAACTAGGAAACTGTTAGTTATCCTTGAATTCTCTTCTTTTCCATTCAACTTAAAACTTTCTTCCAAAAAACTTGGAACTGTATTTGTAAAATATTCTTGAAGCTAGCCATTTTATTAATTCTAAATATCCCTATACAATGAGCAACTGTTCATATTTGGGCATATGTAACACTTTTTCTTTCATGGCCTCTGCAACAGTACTACAAGTCATGATTTGCTTTCATTCAGTACCCTCTATTTCCCATATATATTTCCATATACTATTCTGAATAGATAAGTTACATTCTGTAACCTCCTTGAATAAAATTCTGTCCTACAAGGGCAGAGCTTGCAGACCTGAACCCCAACTCCCCTGTTTGTGCTGCCTTCAATCTAACCAACTCTAATGAAGCTAAATTCGTCTGTCCTATTTTAAATTCATAGGAAATGCCAGCATGAATGGCATCCCAAGGGATTCACCCTTATATTTCCCATTTCCTGTAACACTGTATATACACTCTTCAAAAAATCCCCTTCTTATAATCTCCAATTTTCCCTCTGTACTTCTATATTTCCTTTTATGTTACCTACAAAAATAAATTATTGAGTTGCTTTTTGTTTTTTCTCCCTTTCTAGACTTTAAATTTCAAAAGACCAGAGAACATGATGGCTGGATTTTCAGTTGTCATGAACCTAAAACAGCACCTGACATCAATAGTATATAAAATAGAGTTTTGTCAAAATTGTTCATTCATATATATTTGGTGAATAATCTTTCTTTTTCTCTCTCTATGAACCAATCCCTGAATGGAAAAATGAACACCAAAATGTTATTCACATTTTCCACAGGTGAATAGAGATTTTGATTTTCTTATAATTGATTTTATTGATTTTCTAAATTTCTTCAATTATTATTTTTTGATAGTAAGACAAGATAGATCATTTTTATAATGAAACTTTCTCTGACTCATGGATTGAAATTGCATTAAATGAAACATGAGATTGCTTAAAATATTTTGCCAGGTTATGTCATACATGAGGTCCTGTCTCATTCCTCATTTCTTCTTTCTAAATTCTATTCATAAACCAATTTAATCTTTTTTTCTGAACCTGGTATAAAAAAATCAGTATTATAACTATCCTAAGATTTATAATTATATACATATATTAATATTACATTCTTTCATATAAAGTATAATTTTGTATATTTAGTACTTATTGTATCTGGCATATAATACTTTTTTTTATAAATCCATATGGATTCTGGGATACATAATCCAAATCCAACCACCCTTAAATTATTGACTTGTTAAGAGCATGTAGAATTTTATAACTTTGCCCTATACATTTATGTATATTTTAATTATGCATTTTTCTCTAATTTAAAGTAATTATATTTTATTTAAGTTAAACATTTCTTTTTAAACATTTCCCAAGTGTATTTAACAAGGACTCTGTATTCACTATTCAAACAATATGCAATTCCTTTTAAAGAATACTAACTAGTATTTTATTATGTTGATCTCAATTTAATGATATACTTTATAATATAGTAAACTCATGACACTAAAATATTATCGAGCACAGAAAATAATTTCAATAGTGGAAAATATGATTGTGATTCAGGTATCTGGATGCAGCCAACTAAATAATAAAGACTATATTAGATTTATTTCTGTTTTCTACACAAATAAAATGTATTGCCATCAGGATTAAGTTCTTATTTTTTGTGATAAATATTAAAAAACTTTTAAAATAGATTTTATTTTCAAAATTTTCATTTTATGAAGTTTATTTACTTACTGAGATAAAGGTTTATGTATGATTTGTTATATTCACATTGGCAATAATAAAAACACATAATTTGCAAAATAGGAATATTACCATTAGCAAACTTGAATATTGTTACTTCAAATAAATATTTGGAATATTATTATTAATACAAAAGTGTAAAATTAATAGATATCTAAAAATATATGTTCCCCCCAGAATGGACAAATTAAAAAATACCTAATTAATTGGAATGTTATCTACAATTGTGTTATTTATTTTCTGTATATTTTATGTGATTTTTTTTATGTCTCATTTTACTCCATTATTCTATGCTTCTACAATTTTGAGTTATTCTTCTAATAATTTTCCTGTCATTGATCTAAGAATGAAATGATATTCTTTAACTTATAAAAATCTGCTTCAGCGTAGTATCAGCTTAATTCTGGTAAAAATAGTGACTTTGAACCCCTAGAACTCCATTTCCTTTCCCCTCAACTTTGCTAGTTTTAAACACATTATATGGGCAAATATTATGTGTTTTAATTATTATTTTAAAGAAATTCAAGATTTTTAATGATATCAGATATTTTTCTTCTTCTTTACATTCACCTTGGGTATTTCATCTTTCTTTTTCTCTATAGTTTTTATTATTTGAAATCTGTTCATAATAAAATAAGTGTTTCCTATGATAATTTGATTTTGTCTTTCTGATTTCATAATGTTCTCTGTGCTTTGGTGTTCAGTAGATTGACTCTATTGTTGTAACTATATTTGTTAGTAGGGTTTGTTATGTTTCTTGGGTCAATTGACATATTTTTCTTCAAATTTGGGAAACTTTATTGTTTCTCAAAATAATTTTTGCCCTTTTCCTTCTCATTTTCTTCTGGAATTTGCATTTATATTTATGATGAAATCCTTGACACATTCCCATAGGTTTATGAAGCTATTTTCATTTTTCTTCAATTTTTGTTTTGTGTGTTCTTTGAAATGAGTAATTTATATTGATCTATCATTCAATTTAATGATTGTTTTACCACACTGTCTGCCATTGATTCCTTATTAATTTTTTCAAATTTCAGTCATTGTACCACTCAATTCAAAAATGTCTATAGTTGTTTTGTCCATTTCTAATCCCTTATTGAGATTCCTATATGTTTCAGTCTGCAATTATTAAATTTATTACTTGTAATTATTTAAATTATTTGAATACATTCACAAAAGATTATTTGAAAATTTTGTCTGTTCAACTCAACATTTGTGCCTTGTTTCTCTTAATGTTGGTTATAATTGTCTATTTTTATATTGTTTCTCTGAATGTGGATTATACTCCTTTTTTCTTTGCATGTCTTATTAGTTTTGTTCATAAATTGGACATGTAATATAACATATTAGGGGATTCTGTTTATTTTTCTGAATTATTAATTATTATTATTTATTTGTTTGTTTGCTTAATTATACACTTCCCTTCTGGTATATTTTCTTGTTTCACAAACTTATTGGTACTCAAAACATGGAACCCATGATGTTGAGTTGCTAATGGCTCTATTCATCTTTCCCTTTTGTTTTTCATCCTGTTTTTCTAGAGATAAACCTTGTGTCTATGTAGTTTTCATGTTCAGAATTTCAGAGGGCTTCTCCTGTCTCCCAATTTAGCTGAGTATGGCCTGAAGAAAGCATGTCAGGCAAAGTTTAAGTATTTTTTTCACTTTTTACTGCTACCTCTGCAATCACCCTCACTCATGAATATTTTGGAAATCTGCAAAAATTATACCAAGTTATCATCACATCACTTTTATACTTTTCCAGTATCCAATTTATTTTCATTCAAATTCTGACTTGATTTCCATCTCATTGAACCAAGACACAATTTCAGGTTAATAACACTATAATGTCTCCCATCCATTATCAGCTTTTAGTCATTTCTTGCCCATCTCCACATCCTTTAATACTCAGTTGGGTCTGCACCTGCTCATAGCAAAGCTGCTGAATTTCCCTACTGGCTCTGACATAGTACACTTGGAATTCTCACCTGGAGTGAGCTGGGCCAGCATGAGATCACAAATACTTCTCATTCTTACCCCACACTTATTTCACACGAATAAACATCTCTCATCTCATTGACTTCCTGTGGATGATTTTTATTAGCTAGCATGGATATTTTTGACACCTTTTTTTGATCTGTACACTATGAATTCTTCAAGTCACCAATGTCTGCATTGTTTCTTAATATGTAATTTTCATAGACACATTTTTCTAGAGGTTGGATAAAATTATATAAATGCAATTTGTACATTTTCTCATCTTTTCATAATATAAATCCACATAAAGTCTAACAACATTCAATGCTGAAGGAAATCTGGTACTCAAAACTATAATTAATGCAATTATAAATATTTTCACATCATAAATCTTTTCTATCAAATTAATTAAAAACTGTTTACGACTTTTCTTTTACAAACAGTTTTTTTCTAATTTATATATATACATGATCTTTTTATTTTTTAATTTTTCATTTTAATTTGTTATATATAACAGCAGAATTCATTACAATACATATTACATATACAGATCACAATTTTTCATATCTCTTGTATACAAAGTATATTCACACCATTTTGTGTCTTAATACATATACTTAGGGTAATGATAATGATGTTCATCTCATTCCCACCATCTTTATTACCCCCACACTTCCTTTCTTCCCCTCCATCACTCTGCCATATCTAGAGTTTGTCTATTTCTCCCAAGCTCCCCCACCCAAACCAAAAATGAATCTGCCTCCTTATATCAAAGAAAATATTTGGAAATTGTTTTTGGGGGATTGGTTAACTTCACTTAGCATTATATCCTCCATCTTCATTCATATACCTGCAAATGCCATAATTTTATTCTCTGTTATTGCTGAGTAATATTCCATTGTGTATATATACCACATTTTTTTATCTATTCATCTACTGAAGGCATCTATGTTGGCTCCACAGTTTATCTATTGTGAATTGTGCTGCTATAAACATTGATGTGGTTGTGTCCAGTATGTAGTATGCTGTTATTAAGTCCTTTGTGTATAGACCTAGGAGTGGGATAGCTGTGTTAAATGGTGGTTCTTTTCCAAGCTTTCCAAGGAATCTCCATACTCCTTTCCATATTGGCTGCATTATTTTGCAATACCACGGGCAATGTATGAGTGTGCCTTTTCCCCCATATTCTCGCCAACACTTATTCTTGTTTGCATTCTTAATAGCTTCCATTCTGACTGGAGTGAAATCTTAGAATAGTTTTGATTTGCATTTCTCTAATTGCTAGAGATGGTGAATGTTTTTTTTTTCATATATTTACACATGTTTTTTTTTTCTACCTATATATGAAGTTCAGTAGATTTACCATTGAGTCAGGTATGTCAAATGACTTGCTTGTGCTAATGGAATGTGAATACTCCCTCATTGGCCATGCCCAAGCTGAAACTTTAATAATCACCAGCTGCTTCTTAAATTTCTCTTCTCCTGTAAAGGAAATACCATGCCCCAGATTAGGGAAGCTTTTTCAAATTGAACCCAGAATAAAAGATATGTAGGGTATAGCATCAGCTACAACATTAAAATACAGTATTGTGAGCTTGACATGACTCTTAGTTTCACAGGTTCCATTGTAAATCACCGAAACTGTGGAATTGTTGTCATAAGACAGTATAACCTAGCAAAGCTTAAAAAGAAAGGGACCTTCCCAGAAGAACTGCACCACATTTCCATTGTCATTTTCTTGGTGAAAATGTGGTCACATGGCCACTTGGAATTTTAAGAAGTTCTGACAAACATTATAAATTTTAATAAGGCACAACCCTAACCCCAGTAATGAGGAGGGAAGAAAGGTTACATAGGCAACTGCCAGTCTTTGACATATTGTTAGAATGCAGAAGCTGGTCACTCATTCACACATTCATTTTCTTTTAAAAAAATGCATGCTGTACATTCTTTATATGTCCTATATTTTAATTTTAGCTTAACTTCATGAAATATAAAAACATCTATGCATTAATTTTGCTCTCACTTTAGCAGAAGACTAATAGGAATTTTCTCATAAGTTGACACTGATCCTATTTTTTTCCTCATTCCCTATCACTGCAACTCCATTTGACCCTTATTTATTTTCTTCCTCTTTAGGCTGATTTTTAAACTTACACTCAATAGAATATACTTTCCAAGGACAATTATAAAGAGTTTCTGATTTAATCATCTAGATTTTCATTCAGTAGTAAAATGGTCATACTCTTCATATTTTTTTTTTTACTTTTCACTAAGAGAAAAAAGGCTGAAAGTGACTTGATATGTCTTAGGGAATATTAACCCAAAATACAATCAGTATTTTCATATTATTAGGTTGGGACTTTTAATATTAAATTTGAAAATTTTAAAAACAATATAAGGTGAGTGGAAAAATATGAAATATTTGTAATGATATTTTGCCTTCTTTTTTCTTATTCATTAAGTGTTTGGGGAAACAGGTTAGTGGTGATTGAACCCAGAGTCACTTTACCACCGAGTTATATCTCCAATAATTTTACTTTTTATTTTAACATAAAAATCAAACCATTTATAAATGTCAAATCCTTATTATGTCTTAAAACAATATGTCCCAGCACTGTTCATGTTTGCCTAGTGGCTACTCCATATGTTGTATAAGGTAGATATATGGAAATCCTTACATATCTAAAGAACTGACACATTGGCATTTATCTCCACTTAGGGGAGAATAATATAAGAGACATGATTCTTTTTCAGAAGGAGAGTTTTGTCAAATACTGGGAACAGCTGGCTTGACAGATTGTTCTTGTTTGTCCCAGCTTAGATTTTGCTGAGCACTTCAGCCTGTATTGGGTATGCTATTTAGGCTACAAATGACATTTCCAGTACCTCTTGAAAGGTCAGAATGACATCTGTCTAGATATAATATTCTCTACTGGAAATATTTGCACAGTGATCAAACTTATGCATTTTTCAAACCCTGCTCTCTATTTTAAAGGATTTGAAAGAATTCGGTTTTAGACAACCAGATTCCAGTCTTGACTTTTTTAACTCCTGGATACGACACACACTTCTATGGTAAAATGAAGCAATATTAATGTCTTCTGCATAGGGTTGTTGTGAGGATTATATATGTGAAAATAGTTTGTGATTCCAATGTGTCATATAAATGCAAGTTATTTATAGTATATGTTACATGATTGTTACATGAATAAACACACTAATGAATATTTCCATTAGTGAATTTCCAACAAACTAATGGATAAACAAATGCATATTAGAATCTACATCTACCAGACATTTGGTTTACTTATCTGTGACCATCTCAAAGTAACTGTTATATAGTAAACATATCAACATCTGTTTTCATATTATCTATATTATTGGAAACTATTAAGGTATTAAACATTAATTTACATGATACACTAACCTAAATATTTAATGAAAAGAGTTTAAAGTATCTCAGAGTTTACAGCTCCATAAATGCCCATTTGATGGGGTTCTAATTCTAAATTTAACTAACTGGGCTTGGGTTTGAGATGGGGGTTAAGGTTGTGTGTCAACCTTAACCTTTATCAGTCATGTGTTTCTCTGTGTCATTTTTCCAGGCTAGCTGCTAGATCCTTCCTGATTTTGACCAATTTTCTGCATCTTCTTAAATAGAGCATGTTATTTCTGTTTTAGTTCTTTCCTTCAAATCATATGTATCACATATCTCTTTAAATACTTATGCATTAGGGTGGACCATTCTAAGTGCAGTACATGATTTTAAATAATTATACACTCAGTTTAATAAGGTACCTAAATAAAGACATTGTCAGTGGTAAAAATCCTGTCAGTGTCTAACCTGCTTTAACTATTTCAGTAAATCCATAGATATCCAGATACAACTTCCAATGAATAATGCTTGATTAAATGTAAATATTAGGAATACTTAAATCATAAATGTCTTTATGTTAAAGGTGGTTTTTTTCTAACACTATTGTGCAGAATTGAAACTTTCATTGATTGAGAAGATTGAATGAAACGCTGATGTGACTGAAAATAATTCTTAAAATTTTCTGTGGCTTTTCATGTGAAGAAATACTGCATTCATCTGTAACTGATTTAGATATAACATTATGCTCATTTAAAATTATTTTATAACTTTTATGTTGTATTGTTTACTTCTTTTATCTCTCATCTTTCATGGTGGGTAAAGAATTATTACTGGTTTCTTATTCATTGTGTTTTTAAACTTTAAATTAAATTTGAACTTTAAATTTTGTGATCTTAAATACCCAAAGGGATCACTTCTGCCTCTAAGTTATACTTTCTGGAAATAATTTTTTTCACTTAAGATATATATTTATTTTCACAGTATAACTTATTGTATATTAAAACATTCCAGTGAATTTTGGTTAATGTTCTCATTTTATTTCATTAAGATGAAGTTATGTGTCTGTGTCCCTGTAGTATGCTTTTTTTTTTTAATCCTTTGGGTATAGACCAAGGAGTGAGATAGCTGGGTCAAATGGTGGCTCCATTCCCAGTTTTCTAAGGATTCTCCATACTGCTTTCCATATTGGCTGCACCATTTTGCAGTCCCACCAGCAGTATATGAGTGAACCTTTTCCCCCATACCTTGCCAACATTTATTGTTGCTTGTATTCATAATAGCTGCCATTCTGACTGGAGTGAGATGAAATCGTAGAGTAGTTTTGATTTGCATTTCTCTAACTGCTAGGGATGATGAAGATTTTTTCATATATTTGTTGAAGGATTGTCTGTCCTCTTCTGAGAAGTGTCTGTTCAGGTCCTTGGCCCATTTATTGATTCAGTTATTTTTTTGTTTTGTTTTGTTTTGTTTTTGGTGTTAAGGTTTTTGAGTGCTCTCCCTGATGTGTGAGAGGTGAAAGTTTGATCCCAAGATGTAGGCTCTCTATTCACCTCATAGATTGTATCTTTTTCTGAGAAGAAACTTTTTAGTTTGAATCCATCCTATTTATTGATTTTAATTATTGCACCATACTAATGTTTATAGCAGCACAATTCACAATAGCTAAACTGTGGAACCTACCTAGATGCATTCAGTAGATGAATGGATACAAATATTTGCCATATATACACAATGAAATATTACTCAACAATAAAAGAGAATAAAATCATTGCATTTTCAGGTAAATGAATGGAGTTGGGGGTGATAATGCTAAGTGAAGTTAGCCAATCCCCCCAAAGCAAAGGCCAAATGTTTTCTCTGATATAAGGAGGCTGATTCATAGTGGGGTAGGGATGGGAGCATGGGGGGAATAGATGAACTCCACATAGGGCAGAAGGGTCAGAGGTGAAGGGAGGAGTAATGAGTTAGATATGATGGTGGAATGTGATGGATATCATTATCCAAAGTACATGTATGAGGACACGAATTGTTGTGAATATACTTTATATACAACCATAAATATGAAAAATTGTGCTCTATATGTATAATATGAATTGTAATGCATTCCACTGTCATACAAAAAAATAATAAAATAAAAAAGGAAGTTTATACAGGTCTACATTTATATTCCTAAAACTTTGTGCTTTTGAGCTTCAGTTGAATCTGTCAACTGGATAAGTAATGATAAATATTTATATCCCAAGAGGTTTGGAAATATCTGAAAGGAGTGTTCTTATTTAGTTGACAAATGTGTTTTTAAAAACACATCCTCGGAATTCAAACAATATGTAAATCTGGCAAATATTTGTTCATTTGAAACTAAAATGGCTCTAAGATTTTTTTAAAAAAAATAATATTCTGATGTTCATGTTTATTGTGGAAGAAGATTGTGATGTTTATATAAATGGACCCTAGAGAATTTCTCAGTATAGATAACAATAAAATGGATCAAGTTCTTTAATAATCTATGACTTTAATAATCTATAGACATGATGTCTTTCCTATTCTGGCCATCTTGTAGGTACAGGATACTCTTTGAGCTCATTTTCAGATTTAGCCATGTGACTTACTTTGATCAAAGGTATGCAAACTTATATGATGTACACCATGTGTGACTAGAAATGCCAAATGCATGTTTGTGGTTAAGCCTTCTTCTCTTACCTTCCACCTTGAGGGCAGCTTACTGCACTTCAGAGCTATTCCTAACTCATGGAGTAAAATGCCATAAGCAGCAGAGCTGAGCCTAATAGAGTGGGCTTAGGCAGAGGAGAGCAGCAATGGACCTACAGATCTGCAAGGGAAGAAATAATTTTTGTTGTTAAGATACATGGAGATTTGAGGATTAATTTTCTGCCACAGCAAAAGCTAATAGAACCTTTCTAGATGTATGCTGTTAAAAGAAAAATAGAACAAACAGATAAATAATAATATCTGCAGCTTTCTTTTCTTACAGTATGTCAGTCCTTCATTCTTTCTTGTATTTCAACAAATATTTTATCACAATGAGAAAAGAAGTGTGAGTTGTCACTGGGAATTTTTTAAAAATGTATATAGAAAACTCCAAGCAAATTTTCCACTTAGGAAATTCATCTACTAGAGGAGTGGGTGTTAATGCTTTAAACATTATTTTTTATAGTACTTCAGTACTGGATGGTATATAATGATATCTCTGGGAAAGCTAAAATTTTATAATTATTTCCTCCAATTTAAAATTTATTTAGTAATTCTGCCGGGTATGGGGCACATGCCTGAATCCCAGTGGTTTGGGAGACTGAGGCAGGAGAATTGCAAGTTCAAATCCAGCCTCTGCAAATTAGTGAAGTTCTCAGCAACTTAACAGTATCTTGTCTCAAAATATAAAAAAGGGCTTGGGCTGTGGCTCAGTGATTAAGCACCCTTGGGTTCAATCAGTGGTAGAAAAGCAAATATTGTAATATTGGAACTTGCTTTATGACCCCATTTTCCCCAAACACAGGTAGAGATACTTTCTCTCTTCAGAAAAGGTTATTCTGCAACATTACCTTTAGAAATACTGACCATTGAGAGGGAGAATTTAAGGAAATCCTATAAAAGATTTTAAGGTAAATATAAATTACTGTGGATAATCCTCTTGTGTCCCAAGTTTTTTTTTTTAAATCTGGGTATTTTTATTTTGAAGGCACAAAAGTGACTTGTGCAGTAGAAATGATTTTCAAAACTCTAAATCAAATATCTATTATATACAATGTTTTATTTTTCTCCTTTTCTCTTTAAAAAAAATCTTATCCTTTATGATAAAACTCTATTTCTAGCTCACATTTCTCCAGGCTGTACAGACAAATTGAACTGGACGTTATTCACTGTCAAATTTTTGAGAGACTAAGAAAGCAAGGAATGACGATGTTAGTGAGTCTGATTATAAGTCTCGTGTAAACACAGGCCTCAGTGAAATATGCTTGAACACTGTTAGAGTCTGTAAACAAGTCAAAATAACACCTGGCAGTTAGCCAGGGGAATGTTAGAGTGTAAACAAGTCTGGATGGTGCCTGGCAAAATGCCAGAGGGAGTGGTTTGAGAAGTAACAAAAGCGAGCCATTAAGTGTGGAGATTCCTTATTGGTTGACTGATGTATCTAGTTTATGCTAATTAGATATGCTGTGTGGAATGTATAAATACTGCTCCTGTCCTGCAATAAACGGCTCCCTCTCCTGCTGTATCAATCTACACAAGTTGTTCGTCACCCCCCCCCCCCAGTTATTTTGCTGCAGCCGGACTGCGGTAGAACACTTTCATGGATATGTGCCTGAGTGGCTGCAGCAATAGAAAGATGGAGTGTCCATGCAAGTAGAAATGGTACATTCTTTAGACATATGCTTGGGTTGTAAGGATCTTTGTGAAGTTATAAACACATCTGTTGGATTTGCTATGCACCACTCTCAATTTTGTAATGGAAAAAAATCTGGAAAAGCAACAAATTCACAAGATTTCTTGAACCTGTCATAGTGCTCATAGATATACCTGGATAAAAGACCAGATGCTAGCAATACAGATTCAGAGAGTTCTTGATGAATTGGTAAAAGAGGGCCAAATATATAGGTGAAGCCCCTTTTGAGAGTTGTCACTTTTTGCAGGATTTTCCTCCATAGTGCACAAAGAAGAATATTGAAAGAGTATAGAGAGGTTCTCCCTTATAGTGTAAAACTGGAAAAAAAATAAGAAAAACAGATGCATAGACAACATTTTTTAAAAAAATCTTGTTGCTATCCAAATTCTATTGGTGCTTCTACTATATTTCTATGAAACAAAAAATTAATTTGTGAGGAAACGGACAAGGAATTCACTGAGATTAAAAGAAAGGATGAGGTAGGGAGGCAGTGTTATCTTTAAAATGCTGAGAGAAATCAATTCAGAAAACAAAACAAAACAAAACAAAAAACCCCAAAATAACCATGTTTTATTCCAAACCAAAATTGTGGGAAGAAATTTTATAGGAAGTTCCTCAGGAAGAAAACATAGGCTACCTGACAGAATTTTGTATTCACATGAAGAAAATGATAGCCTGGAAATTGAATAAGTGATCATAAAATGATGGCTTTTTAAAATTTCCTGTTGCTTTAAAATATAATCAACAGGTGTCCAAAACAAAAACATTATCAATGTGTTAAGTTTATGTCATGTGTAAATGTGGCCTGTGTGACAATAATTCAATGAGAGAATGGAATCTGAGACTATTCTTCTATAGTGAATTCCCAATAAGTGTGAAGATATAAAAGGTTACTGGAAAGTAGACTCTGATTAATCAAAGGTTTATGTACAATCTACTTCTCAGGCAGTCAACCAAAAACCAGTGTATGAAAAAAGCAGTATATGAAAATATGGTGCATAATAGAGGAAACAAAATGAAAATAATTGTTTTAATTATTTTTTTAAAATTTTTATTGTTGGTTGTTCAAAACATTACATAGTTCTTGATATATCATATTTCACACTTTGATTCAAGTGGGTTATGAGCTCCCATTTTTACCCCATATACAGATTGCAGAATCACATCAGTTACACATCCATTGATTTACCTATTGCCATACTAGTGTCTGTTGTGTTCTGCTGCCTTTCCTATCCTCTACTATCCCCCCTCCCCTCCCCTCCCCTCCCCTCCACTATTCTCTCTCTGCCCCCTCTACTGACATTCATTTGTCCCCCTTGTATTATTTTTCCCTTTCCCCTCACTTCCTCTTGTATGTACTTTTGTATAACTCTGAGGGTCTCCTTCCATTTCCATGCAATTTCCCTTCTCTCACCTCACTTAGTCGGCCTGGGAGCACATACATATAATCCCAGTGACTCTGGAGTCTGATGCAGGAGGTTTGCAAGTTCAAAGCTGGTCTCAGCAACTTATCAAGATTCAAAGATTAAAAAACAAACAAACAAATAAACAAATAAAGTGTTGGGGATGTGATTCAACTGAAAAGTGTCTCTGGATTCAATCCCTTGTACAAAAGAAAACAAACCCCAAGAAACAAAAGTAAAAAATAAAATTAAAACAAACAAACAAACAAAAAAACAAGCCTGTAAGGTCACTTATCACTTAAAACCAGAAAAAAAAGCAAATGAGGCAAATGATTCTCTGGGAGTTGTACATTTGTTCAGATTGGCTGGTGCGGATGCTAAGGATTGTTCTATAAGGCTTTCTAATATATTTTTCTATCTATAGTTTTCTCATATGCTTGTGTTTATGAGCACTCTACTGAATTCTCCTGAGTGGGGGGTTAGTTCTCTGCTGTTCACATTTTTTTCAGAATTTTTGGTTGTTTCAGGCAGGAGTGTTTGTGAATATCTACCAACAGTCAACATGTAGAAAATAAAATGAGCAGCTACTTCACCAAAAATATGTATATGGCAAATAAGTATAGGAAAAGATAGCATCATTCATCATTAGAGAAATGTAAGTTAAAACTGGAATTAGGTGTCTCTAGACATTTAGTAGAATCACGATATTAAGAATATTGGCCACTAATGTTTGTGCAAATTGTGAAGGGAATGAAATACTCATGCATTTTTTTGGAGGAAAAGTTAAGTGGCACAACCACTTTGGAAAACAAGATGCTTTTAAAAAAAATAAGAGCAATATATAAAGCTACCATATGATCCTGAAATTTTACTCTTAAAACTATTTAAAGAGGTAAGACATGACATCTAGATACAGAGTGAGCTCCTGGATTAAATTCTGGAACGGGAAATAGTCATTAGTTGAGAACTGAATTTTTCTTGTACTTGGAATCTTAGGTAAAAAAAAGTTGAATACATAGAAATAGAGAGCAAAAATGTAGTTACCAGAGGTGGAGGTAGAAGAGAGCAATGGGGAGATGAAAATCAAAGAGTACAAAGCTATAGTTTTATAAGATGAATAGGTCTAAACATTAAAGTATAGCATGAGGTTTTTAATTAGTTATATTTTACTTTATATTTAAAAATTTCAACTAGATTAGATATTAAAGGTTTTCATCACACACACACAAAGATAATTACCTGAGATAATGACTATAAAAACAGGCTTGACACTAGGAACCATTTCATTATGTATATGCATATCTAAACATCTGAGCTTGGCTTGGTGGCACACACTTTTAATCCCAGCAACTCAGGAGGCTGAGGAAGAAGGATTACAAATTCAAGGTAAGCCTCAACAAGTTAGCAAGGACCTAAGCAACTCAGTGAGATCCTTTCTTAAAAAAATTAAAGAAAAATGATCTGGGGATGTAGTTCAGTGGTTAAGGCCCCCTGGGCTTAACATGTATGTAATAAACAGAACTCAACAAACATGAAAGAAAATAAACAGATGGCATGTAAACATAAAAAGATATTCCACATCATATGTAGTAAAATTCAAATTAAAACAATTAGGGCCCGCGGAGGGGCAGAGCTTCCAATCACTCCTGCAAGGTAGGCGGGCCTGTGATCCACCGGCAGAACAGGAGCAGCGGCCTGCTGAGAGGCAGAGTCGCCC
The DNA here is from genome assembly GCF_021218885.2 of Marmota monax. NCBI lineage: Eukaryota > Metazoa > Chordata > Mammalia > Rodentia > Sciuridae > Marmota > Marmota monax. The sequence continues at coordinate 39,484 of NW_026693772.1, read as the reverse complement.
CCACCCCCCGCGCCTGCCAGGAAGGTGGAACTGTGACCACCAACAGAAAAGGCCCAGTGGCCTGCGGAGGGGCAGAGCTGCCAACCACTCCTGCAAGGTAGGCGGGCCTGCGACCCACTGGCAGAACAGGCGCAGCGGCCTGCTGAGAGGCAGAGCAGCCCCCTCCCCTCAGCGCCTGCAAGGTAGACGGAACTGTCACCACCAACAGAGCAAGCCAGACCTGCAACCGACACATGGAACAGGCCCAGTGGCGTGAGGAAGGGTAGAGCTGCCCCCCCCGCCTGCAAGGTAGGCGGACCTGCGACCCACCAGCACAACAGCCCCAGAGGCCTGCAGAGGGGCAGTGCCGCTGCCTGCACCTGCAAAGTAGGCAGAACTGTGACCACCGACAGAACAAGCCTAGCGGCCCCCAGAGGGACTGAGCCGCCGCCCGGGCCTGCAAGGTAGGTGGACCTGCTACAGACCAGCAGAGCAGGCCCAGTGGCCTGCCGGCGTGGTAGGCACATCGCCCCAATTGGAGGAGGGGCAGAGCCGCCGCCCGCCCCTGTGAGGGAGACTTTGCAACTATACAAGGCCAATATAAATATATAGGGGGAAAATTCAATAGCACAACACTTTCACCAATTAGAAAGGAACGCAAACAGTATGAAGAGACAAGGAAAGAAAGGACCACAAGCAATGCAGGTCAACTCAACGTTAGAAGAGGTAATAGCTGCAGCAGATGGAATGTCAGATAAAGAATTCAGGATATACATGCTTCAGATGATCTGGAGTCTCAAGGAAGACATCAGACAGCAAAATCAGACAATGAAAGATCACTTCAACAATGGATTACATAAACAAATCCAAGAAGCAAAAGATCAACTATACAGGGAGATAGATGTTATAAAAAACAAACAAACAGAAATCCTAGAAATGCAGGAAGCAATAAACCAACTTAAAAACTCAATTGAGAATACTACCAGCAGAGTAGAACACTTAGAAGATAGAACATCAGACAATGAAGATAAAGTATTTCAACTTGAAAAGAACATAGACAGCTCAGCAAGACTGTTAAGAAACCATGAGCAGAACATCCAAGAAATATGGGATAACATCAAGAGACCAAATTTAAGAGTCACTGGGATACAGGAAGGGACAGAGTTTCAAACAAAAGGAATGAGCAATCTATTCAACGAAATAATACAAGAAAACTTCCCAGACTTGAAGAATGAGACAGAATCCCAAATCCAAGAAGCCTACAGGACACCGAATGTGCAAAATGATAAGAGACCCACACCTAGACACATTATAATGAAGATGCCCAACATACAGAATAAGGAGAGAATTTTAAAAGCTACAAGAGAAAGGAAGCAGATTACATTTAGGGGTAAGCCAATCAGGATAACAGCTGATCTTTCAACACAGACTCTGAAAGCTAGAAGTTCCTGGAATAACATATTTCAAACACTGAAAGAAAATGGGTTCCAACCAAGAATAGTGTTTCCAGCGAAATTAAGCTTCAGGATGGAAGATGAAATTAAAACCTTCCACAATAAATAAAAGTTAAAAGAATTTGCAGCTAGAAAACCATCTCTTCAAAACATCCTCGCCAAAACATTACAGGAAGAGGAAATGGAAAATAACAATGTAAACCAACAGTGGGAGGTAGGACAGTAAAGGGGGGGAAATAATCAAAGAGGAAAACAAACCATGTTTAGTAACAGAAATAAACAAATATGGCTGGAAGAACAACCCATATCTCAATAATAACCCTAAATGTTAATGGCTTAAACTCACCAATCAAGAGACACAGGCTAGTAGAATGGATCACAAAACAAGACCCAACAATATGCTGCCTACAGGAGACGCATTTGATAGGAAAAGACATACATAGGCTGAAGGTGAAAGGTTGGGAAAAATCATATCACTCATATGGACTTCGGAAACAAGCAGGAGTATCCATACTCATATCAAATAAAATAGATTTCAAGCCAAAGTTAATCAAAGGGATAAAGAGGGACACTACATACTGCTCAAGGGAACCATACACCAACAAGACATAACAATCATAAATATATATGCCCCAAACAATGGTGCAGCTATGTTCATCAAACAAACTCTTCTCAAGTTCAAGAGTCTAATAGACCACCATACAATAATCATGGGAGACTTCAACACACCTCTATCACCACTGGACAGATCTTCCAAACAAAAGTTGAATAAGGAAACTATAGAATTCAATAACACAATTAATAACCTAGACTTAATTGACATACATAGAATATACCACCCAACATCAAGCAGTTACACTTTTTTTCTCAGCAGCACATGGATCCTTCTCAAAAATAGATCATATATTATGTCACAGGGAAACTCTTAGACAATATAAAGGAGTAGAGATAATACCATGCATCCTATCTGATGATAATGGAATGGAACTGAAAATCAACGATAAAAGAAGGAAGGGAAAAGAATACATCAATTGGAGAATGAACAATAGGTTACTGAATGATCAATGGGTTATAGAAGACATCAAGGAAGAAATTAAAAAATTCTTAGAGATTAATGAAAACACAGACACAGCATATCGGAATCTATGGGACACATTGAAAGCAGTTCTAAGAGGAAAATTCATTGCGTGGAGTTCATTCCTTAAAAAAAGAAAAAAACAACAAATAAATGATCTCATACTTCATTTCAAAATCCTAGAAAAAGAAGAGCAAAACAACAGCAAAAGAAGTAGAAGGCAAGAAATAATTAAAATAATTAAAATCAGAGCTAAGCAGGAAGTGTGAATCAGGCGGTATAGCGATGCCAGACTTCAAACTATACTACAGAGCAATAGTAACAAAAACAGCATGGTACTGGTACCAAAACAGGCGGGTGGACCAATGGTACAGAATAGAGGACACAGAAACTAATCCACAAAACTACAACTACCTTATATTTGATAAAGGGGCTAAAAGCATGCAATGGAAAAAGGATAGCATCTTCAACAAATGGTGCTGGGAAAACTGGAAATCCATATGCAACAAAATGAAACTGAATCCCTTTCTCTCGCCATGCACAAAAGTTAATTCAAAATGGATCAAGGAGCTTGATATCAAATCAGAGACACGCCATCTGATAGAAGTAAAAGTTGGCTACGATCTACATACTGTGGGGTCGGGCTCCAAATTCCTCAATAGGACACCCATAGCACAAAAGTTAATAACTAGAATCAACAAATGGGACTTACTCAAACTAAAAAGTTTTTTCTCAGCAAAAGAAACAATAAGAGAGGTAAATAGAGAGCCTACATCCTGGGAACAAATCTTTACTCCTCACACTTCAGATAGAGCCCTAATATACAGAGTATACAAAGAACTCAAAAAATTAGACAATAAGAGAACAAACAACCCAATCAACAAATGGGCCAAGGACCTGAAAAGACACTTCTCACAGGAGGACATACAATCAATCAACAAGTACATGAAAAAATGCTCACCATCTCTAGCAGTCAGGGAAATGCAAATCAAAACCACCCTAAGATACCATCTCACTCCAGTTAGATTGGCAGCCATTATGAAGTCAAACAACAACACGTGCTGGGGAGGATTTGGGGAAAAGGGTACACTTGTACATTGCTGGTGGGACTGCAAATTGGTGCAGCCAATTTGGAAAGCAGTATGGAGATTTCTTGGAAAGCTGGGAATGGAGCCACCATTTGACCCAGCTATTCCCCTTCTCGGTCTATTCCCTAAACACCTAAAAAGAGCATGCTACAGGGACACTGCTACTTCGATGTTCATAGCAGCACAATTCACAATAGCAAGACTGTGGAACCAACCTAGATGCCCTTCAATGGATGAATGGATAAAAAAAAAATGTGGCATTTATACACCATGGAGTATTACTCTGCATTAAAAAATGACAAAATCATAGAATTTACAGGGAAATGGATGGCATTAGAGCAGATTATGCTAAGTGAAGCTAGCCAATCCCTAAAAAACAAATGCCAAATGTCTTCTTTGATATAAGGAGAGTAACTAAGAACAGAGTAGGGTCGAAGAGCATGAGAAGAAGATTAACATTAAACAGGGATGAGAGGTGGGAGGGAAAGGGAGAGAGAAGGGAAAATGCATGGAAATGGAAGGAGACCCTCAAAGTTATACAAAAGCACATACAAGAGGAAGTGAGGGGAAGGGGAAAAATAATATAAGGGGGACAAACGAATGTCAGTAGAGGGAGCAGAGAGAGAAGAGGGGAGGGGAGGGGAGGGGAGGGGAGGGGGGATAGTAGAGGATAGGAAAGGCAGCAGAATACAACATACACTAGTATGGCAATATGTAAATCAATGGATGTGTAACTGATGTGATTCTGCAATCTGTATATGGGATAAAAATGGGAGCTCATAACCCACTTGAATCAAATTGTGAAATATGATATATCAAGAACTATGTAATGTTTTGAACAGCCAACAATAAAAAATTAAAAAAAAGAAATAATGAAAATCAGAGCTGAAATAAATGAAATCAAAACCAAAGAAACAATTGAAAAAATTGACAAAACTAAAAGTTGGTTCTTTGAAAAAATAAACAAAATCGACAGACCCTTATCCATGCTAGCAAAGAGAAGAAGAGAGAGAACTCAAATTACTAACATACGGGATAAAATGGCAATATCACAACAGACACTTCAGAAATACAGAAGATAATCAAAAATTATTTTGAATCCTTATACTCCACTACATTAGAAGATAGTGAAGGCATAGATAAATTTCTTAAGTCATATGATCTGCCCAGATTGAGTCAGGAGGATATAGACAACCTAAACAGACCAATATCAATTGAGGAAATAGAAGAAACCATCAAAAGACTACCAACTAAGAAAAGCCCAAACCTGGATGGGTATACAGCAGAGTTTTACAAAACCTTTAAAGAGGAACTAATACCAATACTTTTCAAGCTACTTCAGGAAATAGAAAAAGAGGGAGAACTTCCAAATTCATTCTACGAGGACAACATCACCCTGATACCTAAACCAGACAAAGACACTTCTAAGAAAGAAAACTACAGACCAATATCTCTAATGAACCTAGATGCAAAAATCCTCAATAAAATTCTGGCAAATCGGATACAAAAACATATCAAAAAAATTGTGCACCATGATCAATTAGGAATCATCCCTGGGTTGCAAGGCTGGTTCAATATACGGAAATCAATAAATGTTATTCACCACATCAATAGACTTAAAAATAAGAACCATATGATCATCTCGATAGATGCGGAAAAAGCATTTGACAAAGTACAGCATCCCTTTATGTTCAAAACTCTAGAAAAACTAGGGATAACAGGAACATACCTCAATATTGTAAAAGCAATCTATGCTAAGCCTCAGGCTAGCATCATTCTGAATGGAGAAAAATTGAAGGCATTCCCTCTAAAATCTGGAACAAGACAGGGATGCCCTCTCTCTCCACTTCTGTTCAACATAGTTCTCGAAACACTGGCCAGAGCAATTAGACAGACGAAAGAAATTAAAGGCATCAAAATAGGAAAAGAAGAACTTAAATTATCACTATTTGCAGATGACATGATTCTATACCTAGCAGACACAAAAGGGTCTACAAATAAACTATTAGAGCTAATAAATGAATTCAGCAAAGTGGCAGGATATAAAATCAACAGGCATAAATCAAAGGCATTCCTGTATATCAGCGACAAATCCTCTGAAACGGAAATGAGGACAACCACTCCATTCACAATATCTTCAAAAAAATAAAATAAAATACTTGTGAATCAACCTAACAAAAGAGGTGAAATATTTATACAATGAAAACTACAGAACCCTAAAGAGAGAAATAGAAGAAGATATTAGAAGATGGAAAAATATACCCTGTTCATGGATAGGCAGAACTAACATCATCAAAATGGCGATATTACCAAAAGTTCTCTATAGGTTTAATGCAATGCCAATCAAAATCCCAACGGCATTTCTTGTAGAAATAGAGAAAGCAATCATGAAATTCATATGGAAAAATAAACGACCCAGAATAGCAAAAACAATGCTAAGCAGGAAGTGTGAATCAGGCGGTATAGCGATGCCAGACTTCAAACTATACTACAGAGCAATAGTAACAAAAACAGCATGGTACTGGTATCAAAACAGGCGGGTGGACCAATGGTACAGAATAGAGGACACAGAAACCAATCCACAAAACTACAACTATCTTATATTTGATAAAGGGGCTAAAAGCATGCAATGGAAAAAGGATAGCATCTTCAACAAATGGTGCTGTAAAAACTGGAAATCCATATGCTACAAAATGAAACTGAATCCCTTTCTCTCGCCATGCACAAAAGTTAATTCAAAATTGATCAAGGAGCTTGATATCAAATCAGAGACACGCCATCTGATAGAAGAAAAAGTTGGCTATGATCTACATACTGTTGGGTCGGGCTCCAAATTCCTCAATAGGACACCCATAGCACAAAAGTTAATAACTAGAATCAACAAATGGGACTTACTCAAACTAAAAAGTTTTTTCTCAGCAAAAGAAACAATAAGAGAGGTAAATAGAGAGCCTACATCCTGGGAACAAATCTTTACTCCTCACACTTCAGATAGAGCCCTAATATCCAGAGTATACAAAGAACTCAAAAAATTAGACAATAAGAGAACAAACAACCCAATCAACAAATGGGCCAAGGACCTGAAAAGACACTTCTCAGAGGAGGACATACAAACAATCAACAAGTACATGAAAAAATGCTCACCATCTCTAGCAGTCAGAGAAATGCAAATCAAAACCACCCTAAGATACCATCTCACTCCAGTAAGATTGGCAGCCATTAGGAAGTCAAACAACAACACGTGCTGGGGAGGATGTGGGGAAAAGGGTACACTTGTACATTGCTGGTGGGACTGCAAATTGGTGCAGCCAATTTGGAAAGCAGTATGGAGATTTCTTGGAAAGCTGGGAATGGAGCCACCATTTGACCCAGCTATTCCCCTTCTCGGTCTATTCCCTAAAGACCTAAAAAGAGCATGCTACAGAGACACTGCTACATCGATGTTCATAGCAGCACAATTCACAATAGCAAGACTGTGGAACCAACCTAGATGCCCTTCAATAGATGAATGGATAAAAAAATGTGGCATTTATACACAATGGAGTATTATTCTGCACTAAAAAATGACAAAATCATGGCATTTGCTGGGAAATGGATGGCATTAGAGCAGATTATGCTAAGTGAAGCTAGCCAATCCCTAAAAAACAAATGCCAAATGTGTTCTTTGATATAAGGAGAGTAACTAAGAACAGAGTAGGGTCGAAGAGCATGAGAAGAAGATTAACATTAAACATGGATGAGAGGTGGGAGGGAAAAGGTGAGAGAAGGGAAATTGCATGGAAATGGAAGGAGACCCTCAGAGTTATACAAAAGTACATACAAGAGGAAGTGAGGGGAAAGGGAAAAATAATACAAGGGGGACAAATGAATGTCAGTAGAGGGGGCAGAGAGAGAATAGTGGAGGGGAGGGGAGGGGAGGGGGGATAGTAGAGGATAGGAAAGGCAGCAGAACACAACAGACACTAGTATGGCAATAGGTAAATCAATGGATGTGTAACTGATGTGATTCTGCAATCTGTATATGGGGTAAAAATGGGAGCTCATAACCCACTTGAATCAAAGTGTGAAATATGATATATCAAGAACTATGTAATGTTTTGAACAACCAACAATAAAAATTTTAAAAAAATAATTAAAACAATTATTCAAAAATACAAGTAAAAACTTAAAAACACAATACTATACCCTTGCTTCTTTTAGGAAAAAAATTCGTGGTGAAAAGAAACCATAGACATCATTCCTGAGAGTTGCAGCAGTGCATGAAATTCTAAGTAGATTTTTCAGATCAAGAGTTAAGAGATGTCAGTCTCTTTGTGTTGTCATGACAGAACACCAAAGACCGAGTGATTTACAAACAATAAAAATATTTTTTTCACAGTTCTGGAAACTACAAATTCCAGAAGCACAGAATAGACATGTTCAGTTGAGGTCTCTGCCCCCATAGCTTAATCACCTTCTAATTCTTTCATACTGGTAAAAAAGTTTCAACCTGTGGATTTTATGTTACAATGAATAAATTTAGATCATAGCAAGAGGTAGAACATTAATATAAGACTTTAACTTACATGTGACACAATTTGAATTTTATTTGTGTCCATTCTATTAATTAACCTATACATTCCTAGCAAAATATTGAGAAATGCTGGGTCAGCATGAATCATATTGAACATTTTTTTTTGCTTTCTTGTTGTTTTCAATTTTATTTGTCCACTTTACTCATCTTGAAATTTTCTACAATTGCAATTTAAAAATGAAATTTCCTCATATTTTAAACACCTTTATAACAGACTAAGAATATTAGCTACTAATGTCTGTGCAAATTGTGAAGAGAATGTCATATTTCTAAGAATATAGTATGAGTTCATTGGTATATATGATTGTGTGTTTGAACATATTTTATTGTTTGCATTATTTTAATTGATAACTACCACATAATGAATCTTCAGCAATTTAAATAATATCTTCTAGCTCTATCTCAGGTATGTACATCTTTCAATACTTTTGTGAAAATCTATTAGGGACTTTTATAGTCCAGGATTTTCATGACTTGCTACTTGGGATTCAATTCTCACAAACTTTCACCAATCATATAGTAACCAAAATATTTTATTATAGAATCAATATCTTTCATTGACTTTTATTTAATGTTATGAGCACTAACTAATACAGCTTAATATTAAGGTAAAACCTACCTCATTTAATATCAGCATTAAACTTATAAAGATTCTAGTCAAATTCAAAAATAAAACATTGGGCATTTATTAAAAGCAGCAAACATTCCAATGCTAATTTTAAATGGCAAATAATGAATGCTTTTGTGATAAATATGTTAAAAGAGGCTTATGCTTAATATTCTCTAAATCCATGTTTTCCATAGATTAGAGTTGGCCTGGTATAAATTAATCAGATTATAATTTATAAGAAACACAGGATTGGGAGTCACTGATCAAAATGATTTACTAGTAAGAAATTCTGTTAAGCTTTGTTGACCTTGCATTAAGGAAGAGAATTGCCAACTTGTCACTTGACTCTGCACTTGAGAAGAAGCTCTAAATTACCACTGAAGGAACAGCAAAGAACAAGCCTGTATGTTAAAATTCAACATTATTCACAGCAGCAAGAGAGTCCTTCATTAATTAAACTTGGACAGCATGGTTAGTGCTTGTGGAGGACTACAAAGACAGACTCCTGGTCAATATGGAGAATGGAACTTATTTCCTTGTAAGACCTTTATTGCTGAGGCAGGTGCTACCTGTCAAAGACAGAATCAGGCTTCATCATGCATGAAAAAGAGTATAGTACCCTTTGTTTTGCTTCATGGATCTTTTCTTGCTATGTACTTATTCTTGAAGTATAGGAATCCACACTGGCAATTTGAAAGTCACACTTTAACTACTAGTGTTTTATGATTCAGTGATAGCAAAGGACACATAAACAGAGCTAAGATGCTTACTGTGTCATTTGGGTTTACTGGATTCTGTTGTGGAGCTCTAGTGGACATATTGCCCACTCCAAATTACCTCTTGGTATAATCCTATTCAATACTCAAATCCCAACTCAAGTCATCTGCATATTGAGACATTTTCAGCTCCCTTAAAAATGGGGCTGCTGTATTCTGCACTGTGAGAGAAGGTTTTCTTACTCTCCCAAGCATACTTTACTGCTTTGGATTATTTATAATTTTTATTTATTTGTTCCAAATAAACTGCAAATTCCTTAAACAAAATGATTTTCTTGTTTTCTAGTAGCCATTGAAAATATAAATCAGAAAGACAAAGTAATGGCTATGTGGTGGTTAGGAGATATAATGATTTTTAAAAGAGGAAGCATAGACACAAGTTCTGCATTGTAGCATCAGCATTTAAATGCTTGAATTTAGTCAATTTTTGGTATGTTTGGTGCTATTACTTAAAGGGGGTTGGAAAGAACAAGGGTGTAACCTTATTCTACTAAATAATAGTACTTACTATAGATCATGGAAGACTGTTTGCTCTCAGGAATTAATATCCAAATACCTAACTACATGCACCTCTCTTATCTTGTATTTTTCATAACCATGCTCAAGTGGAGCCTTCATCAACGAACAGAACTGGTTGTCTTCCAAACTATGACATGAAACATCTGTGTGGAAATTATAAAACAAGAAATCACTTTTCTCTCTTTTCATTTATTTTCTATAAAATAAAGCATGTAGGATAAGTTAACAACTTTGCTAAGCCCCAGCCACCAGCAACCTCTATTATAAATTATTATTTTTGTTATCTCCCATATTCTTTTTCTACTTAAAATATTACCCAGTGTAGAAGCTACCTAGAAGCATGACTGATGCAGACAGCATTGAACATAGAGCTGAGCCTCCTGTTCACATGAATGAGACTGTGATATTAAAAAAAAAACCCATTCTCTCCTTTACTAGCAGAATCTTTATAAAATCCTGTCTAAAGTGGATTTAATTAATTTCAGAAAGCGAACTTCACAATATGTGGAAGATACCGTTACATGATTTTTTTACATGTTTATGTACAGGTGTATGTATGTTCTATCTTGGAATTTAAATTGAAAAAAACTGGTAGATTCTGTAACATTTTAAAATCCTTGATAGTTTCTTTCTTTTTACTTCACTTCTATTCCATATTTTCCAAACACTGACTGCATATATTCTTCCCCTCTCCGTGGTATTTTATTACACATACAGTGATATAACTTTAGCAGTGTTTGTTCAGTATATTCAAGTCCAAGGTGAATTCATCATAAAAATTAAAAATGGATAGGTCTCTTGCTTATCTGGGATGCTAACATCACTGCCAGATAAATAATGCAATCTTTTTATCCTTGTTCAGAAACAGATCAATAAAAATTTCAAAAACCCTTTGCATGAATTAAAACCATAGGTTTGTTTTCCTTATAATAATTCTACTTTATGATTCAGTAGTTTCAACTTGGTATTCTTTCAACTACCTAAAGTTGTGCAGTGGGTGGAATTCAGACTAGACAATAAGTATTAATATTATATAATGAAACAGTGTTGATCTCATAAATACTATTTGAAACATGGGGCATAAAAAAATGGAAAGGATATGTAAAGAAAACCCAACATGGTGCACTATAATTTTAGTTAGTGAAACAGAGAGATGGAATATGTTGACTTCAGCTCTTGCTTTATGTGCAGATAAAGTAGTTGTCCTAGTGTAATTACAGACAGAAGAGGCAATGTAAAGCTATTCAACTCACATGATAATAATCCTTACCCACAGGGAAAAATTCTTCATGTTTTTTTTTGTTCTATGATGAAATCCTAATGATAATATATGAATGTTACCTTATTTCCTTTCTGTGAATGTAAATACGCAAAGATATTTGGGAATACTAATTCTTAGTCATTAGGGCCGAAACATAAATTTATTGAATGAGGGCCATATTTACTTTTACACCTGGATGAGATCAGTTGTCATTCAAGAATGAGAGTTTTAATAGAAGTGGGTAAAGAATTACTCTCAAAATGACACTGAAACAGTTTCATACTCACAACTATTTTTGTGATCAACAATAAATGTACTATTATGTTACAGCTTCTACTAGAGAAAGTTCAAAAAATTAATTCATATTGCCGGAAGGCCATGGATCAAATAATTGACTCCAAGTGTCTCTCTTAATTATTAAACTTCAGTGAAATCATCATCCAATTTTTTCACATTGATTATCTAGTAACAACATGATTTATGTCATACTTTTAATGTCAGGAAGGCATCTGCCATTGCAAGCCAAGTTTCTTGTTCATATTTCTTCTCTGTGATTCAGTGAGTGATTCAGGAATGTAAAGAAGATTTTAATACCCCCATAAATTTAGTATTAATAGAAAACTATAAATATTGTAAAAGAAACATAACATATTCAAAAGATAATGGATTGGAGGAAGGAGATTGGGAGAGGGAGGAAAGGATGTAGAGAGGAGGTTCTGGAGAAAACATTTGACCAAATTGTGCTGGTATGTTGTACACATGTACAAATAAGTAACAATGAATCCCACTGCAATGTATAATAAAAATGCACCAATAAAAAGAAAAAAAATTTCAGTATGGTACATGTGTTGTATATATTCCTCTTTTTGGGTAATATCTATGCTACTCCATCTTCCATTCAGGTAAATAATTGTGATTTAACTGAATACCTTATAGGAATATAATTCTTTACACTCACCTTTGAAATGAAGGAAGTTATAAGCATGATTTTTTTTTTTACTTATGACAAAAAATAAAGTTTTGAGATATACTATAAATAACAATATATTTGTAATGTGCTTATTTGTAATTCATTGTAACTTTTAGAAATGCATGCCTTTATCAAGGAAATAAAGATATTGAAACTAGTTATGCTGATAGCCACTTTAAAAATGCCTTTCCTTATTCTAGAGGTAGCAATGTTTTTCTGAATGATTATCACTATTATTATTAATTCATCCCTAAGCAATATTTAATAATCAGTTAATATATTATTTTAGTTAAGAATAAGAGAATTATATAGAAATATGTGAACATATTTTACAGTGGTCAATTTATCCAGTTTAATGGAAAGATTTATCATATGAAATGTGATAAAATAATTGAAAGAGGAAACATATTTTAAGGTAACATTCATATTGAAAAACTCAGGGTATACCTTCTCAGGGCTCTCTGCCTTAAATTTTTAATAGCTTCTGATATGAAGTTCAGTCAACCTTAGTTAACCTGCATCATCCTCAAAATTGGTGGGGCCTAGATGTGTTTTAATTCTGAGATATTTTGTTTAGTATTTACAGTTACCAATGTATTCAGGAACAACAACCCATTCTACTCAACTAGTAAATTTAGTTGGTAGAGGTTCTCTTTTTGGGGGGAATATCTGTGCTACTCCATTTTTTCAGATTATCCCTCCTAAAATTTCAACTGTCCTTAAAGGCCCTTCCCCTCCACAATTCTCTCTACTGTGTCTCTCCACACCACACTGATTTACCTAGCTTCATTTTTTTTGAGAGAAAGAGAGAGAGAGAGAGAATTTTTAATATTTATTTTTTTTAGTTATCGGCGGACACAACATCTTTGTTTGTATGTGGTGCTGAGGATTGAACCCTGGCCACACACATGCCAGGCGAGGGAGCTACCGCTTGAGCCAAATCCCCAGCCCTACCTAGCTTCCTTAATCCCCAAATTTCCTCCTAACATATGACTAAGTTCATCTATGTACACTGTGCAAAATTGCTTTGCATACCTCTAAAAGCTTAATCTAAAGTGTGGAGGTTCTAGATCTTTTATTTGATTATTCAACCTTTATTACTCAATCTTTCTCCATTTCTCAATGGGATTCTTAAAAATATGGCAATGCATACTAAGCATTTGTCCAATGAACTAAAGGTGGCTCCTTAATTAAACAATGTTTATTATCTAATTTATAATCAACATAATTATAAATACATCCTTATATATTTCAGTTGGTTTTACCAAATTTTCTTTTTTTCCTTGGGGGGTACTAAGGATTGAACTTGGGGGCACTTGAACACTGAGCCTCATCTCTAGACCTGTTTTGTATTTTATTTAGAGACAGGGTCTCACTGAGTTGCTTAGCTCCTCACTTTTCCTGGGCTGGCTTTGAACTCCAGATCTCCCTCCCTTAGTCTCCCAAGGCACTGGGATTATGGGGTTGTGCCACTGCACTCAGCTCAAAATCTTCTTTACTTGGAGATTAGCTCTATCATTTTATGTGTAAATGTATATACATTTGACTTGGGAAAGAGAAAACATGTTTGCTATATTCTCCCAAAGGATAACAATCCATACCTAACAATATGAATCCTTATTTATCTGTGATTTTTTTTTTTACTTTCTTGACCAGTTGATTTCCTTTAACCTTTACTGCTATATAAGGAATTTAGTTTTTGTGTTGCTTGAGCTCATCTACTCAGGATAATTTGAAAATATTAGTAGAGTTATTTCTAATTATTGTATCTTTGATAAACAAGTGTTATTGATAAAGTTAAACCCAACGTCATCTTCTCCAATGTCTATTCCAAGGAAAATTTTAATAATACCACAAGTAAATTTAAATTATACACTACAGAATGTGATGGATATCTTTTAAATTCCATTTCTATTATCTTCTTAAATCTTGTGATCTGAAGAAAATGAGTTTAATACCTAGGAATATAAGTTTATCTAGAGACACTTGGTGGAGCCTTCTCTAAAGATAAGATAATAGATCAAGAGAAAAGACATGCCAGACCAGAGAAAATTGATTTACTGTATGAAGAGGTCCAGACTTTTGTGCAGAGCTTCATATGAACTATTTCTATAACCACACCTACATATACTCTTTGTTCTGAATTATATTTGCTGCTACATTTTGTAATTATTTCCTTTTCTATAATAGTGCAAATTAAAGCATTAAAGAATTTTCTTTAAGAAGAAATATAGTAGTCTGGCAAATTCATGGGAAACATTATACACACACACACACACATACACACACACACAATACACACACCCACACACACAAGTAATGAAATCATTTTCTATTTAACTACCTAGAGGAGTGGGGAGAGGGAGAGAGAGAGACAGAATATGCATGATGTACAATATCCATTATACAGGGCTTGGGAAATGAATGAAAGGTGGAAAATAATGCATCTTTTCATTATTTTTTTGCGATTGAAACTATAGTCTAATGAAATAATTGAAAAGAAATAAATTAATAATAGAATGGTACCAATGATCACAATGCACTATCACACATATACACACACATACCCACAACTTCAGAAGTGCTACTAAGGCCTACTAAATAATTCAAAGTCCCTCACCGCATTACATTATGGACATATATAACAGATTCTTTTATTTTTAAGAGAGAGAGAGAGAGAGAGAGAGAGAGAGACAGAGAGACAGAGAGACAGAGAGACAGAGACAGAGAATTTTTTGATATTTATTTTTTAGTTCTCGGCGGACACAACATCTTTGTTTGTATGTGGTGCTGAGGATAGAACCCAGGCCACACGCATGCCAGGTGAGGGTGCTACAGCTTGAGCCAAATCCCCAGCCCCTATAATACATTCTTTTTTGGTGAATTATTATCTAAATTATCATGGTAATGTTGCTTATATGCAACTCTTAGATTTTTCCCATATGGGAAGAGAAACCATTAAAGAGATAGGAGTATAACAGAGGTAAGATGTATGATAAGAGAAATTCTCTTGGCTGCTCTGTGGAGAGAGGCCTGTAGAGACACAGAATATAGAAGAGATATCAGATGCAAGGCTATTGCAGTGGTCCAGATGGGATATTATGAGAGTTTGAGCAAAGAGAACATCTGTGAAGTTTGTGAAGTGGTCAAATTGAGATGAATTTTGAATATAGAGCCAAAGGATTTGTGCATGTATAATATATGGAATGTGAGATGAAAAAGAGAAGTCTATCATGATTCTACAAGTTTTGGGCCTGAATAGCTCAACTGGAAAAAAGAAATCACAGAAGAGCACATCAGTTATTAAATCATTATTTAAAGCATTCCAGGCTCATATTTATTTCTCAGACCAGGGAGTTTTATATAATGATTTATTATTTTCATCTCTTGAATATGCTATTAGACAAATTCAATAGGTTTCTCCATCCCTATTATGTTTCTGAGTCAGATCTGGGAAAATAATTCACAGAACATCCATAAGCATGTTGGGAAACATGTTTCACTCTCTTGTGAAACAATTCAAGAACATTCAAAGGTGAAATGATTGGGTTATGAGAGCCTTAAGCCAATCAGTGAATTAATTCCCTGATGGGGATTAACTGAATAGTAACTGAAGATAGGTAGGGTGTGGCTAGAGGAGGTGGGCATTGGGGCCATTCCTTAGTGGTACTTATTTTGTATCTGGAAAGTGCTCTCTCTCTCTCTCTCTCTCTCTCTCTCTCTCTCTCTCTCTCTCTCTCTCTCTCTCTCTCTCATTCTTGATTTTCATGTGAGCTGTTTCCCTCTGCCACACTCTTCCACCATGATGTTCTACTTCATCTTGAGCCCTGAGGAATGGAGCCAGCTGACTATGAAGTAAGACTTTGAAACTAAGAGTCCCCAAAGAAACTTTTACTCCTCTAAAATTGTTCTTGTCAGGGCTTTGAGTCACCGCAAAGAAAAAAAAAACTGACTAAAACAGGAAGATTTGCTCATGAATCAATTTCTCAACCCCAGGGAGTAGAGGGATCATAGATACAGGATAGGAATAATTTAGGCAAGAGATGAGTTAATAAAGGGGAGAAATATTTCTTTACAGAAGAGGTGGAGAAAATCCAGAAACTCAGGTTCCCACACCTTTCTGCTCCTTTCAATGGTTAGGTATTTCCTGCCATGGAAGCTATACGTGAAACTTTAGCCTTGAAGGGTGAGGCTAGTCTAGGACAAGTTAACCTGTTTTATAATTTTGAATAAAACACTTTTCAAATAATCAACATGACTGCAGAGCTGAGCAGAATTACCCAAAGATAAAGGCACCAAGAGGAGACAGGTGTAATATGAAGACAGAGATGTCAAGACTTTTCATCCTTTTCCATTCATATATCAGACATCTGCAAGTCCAAATGAAGGAACAGTGAATATTTTCAGCAGAAGCAGTCATCAGGTCCTTGAAGAGTAACCTAGGCCTCCCTAATAATCATAACCCACACATCAGAGTTCAGAGATGTTACTATGGCAAAATTAATGAGAGACTAATAACATCTTGTGCAGTTGTGTAACCTCCAAAATTAGTGATTTTTATTCAACTAAGAGACAAGTGAAAGATTTATTTAGCCTTGTCCTTAGTATCAGTTGGTGCAACCACGTTCGGCTTCCTCACTCCTCATTTGCCAAACATTCTTCACAAATGCCCTTCCAAGTTATCTGCCCTCCAAATCCTCAGCTTTCCAGCGTCACTTTTCCCTCTCAAAGGAAATAGCATCCAGTCTGCAGGGAAATATGGAAAAACAATATTAGATTGGATCATCTTCATTCAGCAGATTATTTTAATTGCACTTGTTATGTAAGACATTATTGATAAGCTAAAGACAATAAACGAAGTCAAGAGATCATACACATGTTGTTTGAACCTCACCACTTACTAGTAAGTCTCATTTCGTTGAGCCCAATTGAACTTCTGGATTCCTGGACAACTTAGGATTTTAAGTGGAGAATGTTGATTATATTGTTAATAAAACATTATTACTTGTAAATAATTTATTGTAAATGTATTAGAGATATGATAATACCTGTACGTTCCATTTGCAGAAAATTTTAGGGTTAATCTGGTAATGCAGTTTATTATATTACAATTTTTGTGATTTTTAACAATTCATACATTTGGGGGTTAAACTCTATTTAATCATGATGTAAGTGTGTTTCATTTGGATTTGTTAATATTTTACTTAGAATTTTTCATCTGTTGATACATGTGCATATTTTTAATATTCTAGAATTACATCAACAAAATTAAATGGAAAACTCATTGTCTCCTCTAGAGTAGTTTTTAAAAACAGAGTCCAGTAATCATGTAAAACATGGGTAAGTAGAACTTTGTGATTTTTTTAATCTCTTCCAATAGTGTTTGTTTAATCTGTTTCCTATTTTTACTTAATGTTTTTTACCTTGAGTTCTATACTGCTCACTGATGTTAATGTTGTTTTACCAGCTTTCTTTACTTTAGCACTTGCTTAATATACTTGTTTGTATTTCTTATTTTTTTTGGATTTTTGTTTTACTTTAATCTGACAATCACTGAATTGCATCATAAGAGATTAATATTTTTACATGGTTTTAAGCTATTGAAATATTGCCCTGTGTTGATGTGTTATTTCTTTCATGATAAATGTCCTATTTCTTGCTGTCACTTTCTTTTTGTTCTCTCACCTGCCCCAATTTCCTTACTTTCCAAAACTAGATCTAAGGGAACAGAAGTGTTTGTGTATGTGCGCATGTGTGTTTGTATTTTCTGTGTTTTCAAGAAGATTTTTTTTTCCTGTTGTTGTTGGTTGGTTTACTTAGGCATCCTAAACACTTATAAGAAAGCTTGGCAGAGTTATCACTTAATAAGTATTTGTTGAATATAGTTACAAATTTCAGATAAATTTTTAAATGAATTCTTTCAATTCACATGGATTGGAAGTCATACATACATCTAGCATTTATTTTTGAAAATATATTTAATTCAATGTTTCTAACAATATCAAATTTATTCAATATCATATTTTGAATAAATTGAAATCTTCACACGTTTATTTTTGTTTATTAGATTTTAGTGTGAACATTTTGATAAGTATAAAAATGTGTTTGCTTTACAAATAATAGTTAATTACATTTCTGTATTATGTATCTGAGCATGATAAATGTAGTTTGCATAGCATAGCTTCCCTCTGGACTGTTTTTCTTCTTTTACAAACACACCTACTATGTTTCTTTCACTATTAATTTTATGCATGAAATTTCTTTGTTTTTATTCTTAAAATATAAGCGTAGAATATAGAATCCTATGTTATTTTTCTCAGAAGTTTGATGACATAACTATTAGTTGTTGGTGATAAGAGAAATGGTCTTGGCCTTTCTATTTAAAAAAATTGATTTTTTTGTTTAAATTAAACATTTTCTCCTTAAAAATGAAACTTCTCTGTGGCTCATCTTAGGTGAATTTGTCTCTAATAGTTTCTGACATCATTGGGCTACCCTAGGATCTAAACCTGTTCCTTTTAAATTTAGCAACATTATTTTTTATTTTCAAGAGTTTTTATAATTTTTATTAAATTTCCTTGCTTTTTGTGGTTGCTATTTTCTATCCATTTGAGGATCATATGCCATATATTTTAAATTTTTAAGTCATTTAATATGAAACATTCACTTTTCTTCAAATTGATTTTTGTATAATTTAATAATATATATTGTGTCAAATTTTTATTTTATTATTAATTTGAATATGGATCCCTTTTTTGGTTATCCTACTCTACTGATCTCTACTTTACTGTAGTTTTGTAATAGTGCCCATGAAGTCTCTCAGGCCTCAGTCTAGAAACAGATCTGAATAGACAGGTCTGTGTCTCTACTCAAATGATTTGGTTTAGCAATACCACAGGATTGTGTGTTGTATGTATGTAACATATGAACTCCTGATCAGCAATGATTCACCCTCATTTAGAATCTGTGGGTGGCTCTACTCCAGCATGTGCCATTCTGGTTTGCTTCTTGTGCAAGGAGAGACATATAACACCTCAGACAATTTTTAATCTCGCAGAATTTTAATATTTGTTATTTGGAGAATAAATTCATAGTGCTGTCTGGAATTGTTCGTATTGGTGACTCAGCCAGGTCACAAAACTGTACCTTGACAATAACTAAAATCATTCTATAATGGGTTATTTATATAAATAACTTCTAGAAAGAGAAAATTTTAATACAACTGTGGAGATATTGCATTTTGAGTATCGTTTATAATTTTGAATTTTGCTTCCTCAGTGTACTGTCTAGTCTGCAAAAGCTACAGTCTCTGAAATTTAATAGTGTGCCCTTGAAAATATAATATAATCTCTCTGATTCTTTGCTACTCAATCTGGGGTAAATAAACACTTATAAAACTGTATGTACATGACTGTTGGAAAAAGTAGATTAATTAATGAATATAGTGTGTCAATCATTGTAGCTTATCAATTATTAAACACGTGATAACCAATATGATTGTCATTGAAACTGTCAGCAAGCTCCATGATAATAAGGGAAGAAAGTGATATTCTATACACATTGTCCTGTTCCTATTCAATCAATGAGTACAGCATGCAAGGGTTTCAAACCCATATTATTATAGAAAGTAATGAGAAATATAAAATGTGTGAAGTGGAAGGATGTAAAATCATAGAGCACAGTGGAGTCTGCTTGTGAAGAATGCATGTTCCAGGGTGGCATTATTTTTCACCTTTTCTGGAACATGACTATAAGAAATTCAAGTTCAAAGACCATCAATCTGAAACTTCTGGTATATAGAATTACTCTCCAAAATGTGTTGATAATAAATATGTTGCTTTAAAATTGTAGTGGAAATTTAAGTTTCCTAATAATGCTGATACTTAACCTTGGCAATCCAACTTTTATTTTAGACATCTGCTTTTACCACACAGATATCCACAAAGTATGCACTGTTTTGTTCCCTGGTTAGTACTTATGTGACCCACTCTAATAAAATAACTTGCAAGATACAAGGTAGAAAGTCAATGTCAATAAGCCACATAAGATAAATACAAATAAAAATATTAAAAGCTTCAGAATGAGCACACACCAAAAAAGTTGCTTCTATGAGCTTGAAAACTAAAGAATTTAGTGAACGAGCAAGTAGATTCAATAGTGTGTAAAGGTTTTGAAATATTTGAAGACAGAATATAATGAAATGTAGAAGGAATTTTCAACAGTTCTTATCCTTTCATTCTTTGACAGAATAATGAGCCGGGAGCATCATAAGCATTACATCTCTAATGTAAATTATTACTTGGCTATTGTGTATCCTGAAATAAAATCATTCTGGGTTTCTTTTATTTATTCTCATTTGAATAAATGTGTTTTCATTCCAGAATTGTTCAAATTGGTAAAAAAAAAAATTAGCTTTGTTCTCTCAGTTACATTACAATTCTTCAGAGAAAAATGTTAATTTTCTTTCTTTGGTGGTTTTAATGTTGTTTAAAGTTATTGTAATAATATTAAAAATCTTTTTCATGAGATGAACTGTCTAAACATAGGCTTCTGACTTTTAATTGAGGAATTTATAAGTGTATACATAAAATTTTAAAACATGATCTTTAATTTAATTAAAATCAGTTTTATCACCAATTACAAGCAATAGAAACAGGTATAAATGATCTGGTTTTAACCTAGTGAAATCATTGCAAGTCCATACTTTTTTTTTATTAGAAAATCATTTGTGTAACTATTTAAGTAATTAAAAGAAGTGATGACTTCTTTTAATCCTAAATATGATTGAAAAAAATGGACAAAGATTAGAAATATGTTAATTTAAATTGATATAAATTAATATCTTAATAAATTTGGGTCCATATTTGTGATTTTACAAGTTTTCAGTATATTTGTAATTCTGTTAGTTAATAATACTATCATTGCATATAAAATATACTTAAGTAATTTAATTTTACTTTTAAATATGTTTGAAAAAATCATAATATTAAACTGAAAGAACTCTTTAAAATTACAAAAAGTAAATAAAAAATAAATTAGAAAACAAATAATTAGCTTACTTGAATTTTTTATCTTATTAAAAATACCTGAAGGGGAGTAAAAGGAGGGGAGGGGATATGGGGATAAGAAGGACAGTAGGAAAAAAACAGACATTATTACCTTATGTACATATATGACTGCATGACCGATATGGGTCTATATGTACAATCAGAAAAATAAGAAATTATACCCCATTTATATATGATATATAAAAGTGCATAACTGCATTCAACAATTATGTATAATTAATTTTAAAAAAATTAAAAACACCTAATATAATAACTTTTTTCATTTACTCCCAGATCATGTGAACAATGACAAAAGACACAAAACAAAACAACTACAAAATCACAAAGGCACACCATTTCTACCAAAGTAAAACATTCACATACTTTGAAAATGTTTTTTTTTTGTTGTTTTTTTTGTTTTTTTTTTTTTTCAGTGAATAGGAGAGAGGATTAAGATTACATCTATTTATAAGCACAGATGGCTTAGTGCCACTCCACCAAACACATTCAGGAGAATAGAAATAGGGAGTATTAGGGGGTTTGATGAGAGTCTTTAAATTCCACAGGTGAATTACATAGGGATTGAGGACAACACCATTAACTGCATACCAAATATATTTTGTAGAGAAAATTTCGAGTATATTTCTGCTTCTCTCATTTTATATATTTCTTTTTCATATCCACTTATCTTTAGTTTCTTACTCTTAAATCTTCATTGTGCCTTCTTGAACTTGAAACATTTTAGTTTATGTGTATTTATCTATTCTGGATTGACTGACATTTACCAACCAGTTCCAGATTGATGAACCTACCACTTGTCTTTGCCAAATATATGCCTGACCTAATTGGAACATTATCTTTTTTGCTTCTAGACTTGCTTCTGGCTGATGCATTCCCTATATGCATATCCAGTCAAGTTTATTGACTGTAACTCTGATCAACACAATTATTAGATTTGGAATAACTAGATACACATTTAATTTCAGCAGCCATATATATTATCTTTCCATTCTAGATAGACAAATATTTTCTATATTTTTTTAAGTCTAACCAAATGCTAATCAACTATGGATATGATTTCTTAACTTGGAGTTAAATAAAAGGTGGTCATAGTATTAAGTAATAATATACTAACTACTTTTGTATCTTGTAATACAACAGATTGTATTTCCTAGAACATCTGAAAATAAATCAAATTAAATGTAATAATTCTGGAATAATGGCTATTCAAATGCATATTAAGGGGTGGATATAATACTGAAAAAAATATAGTAATGTAAAACTCAAGAGGTAAAGATGAACTAGCAGTACAAATATGCTTGTCTAGTGAGCATTGCTCAATCTCTTAAATCAAGAGACAGAATAGACAACATACTCTGGTAAATATAGAGATTCTTGTACATATCTGAGATATTTGGCAATTTAAAAACTCAGTATAAGTTCTAGAATAAAAATATGCCCTCTATTAAAATTCAGTGTTAAGGAACTTCTCTGTCTCAAGTTGGAAGAATAGAAATAAAGAGTCCCTTGAGATTTTTTACCTGCAGACCTCCTTTTATTATGGCTGGGGATTTTATTTATACCAAGTACCTGCCTCAAGAAATCTCAAACTGAGAAGTTAGTGTCAATTGGTCCTGGTTAGTTCACAAGATCCTGGTGAAAGCAAAAGCAATCACTCTGTAGAATAATAAATTTCCAAACAGAAAGGCCAGGCAAATATAGGAACATAAAAAGAGAGACAGCACATAATTTAAGACACCCCTCCCTTGTATCACTTAGTAAAGTATTGGCATATCAAAAGTAATGGAATATATAATATTACCTTTTGTATAATATAAAACATGCAATATTTAATTAATACACATAGTAAATGTTAGAAAGAAGATACTACCTAGAAATACACAACAGAAGGAAGGAAGGAAGGAAGGAAGGAAGGAAGGAAGGAAGGAAGGAAGGAAGGAGAAAGAAAGAAGAAAGAAAGAAAGAAAGAAAAGGAAGGAAGGAAGGAAGGGAGGAAGGAAGGAAGGAAGGAGAAAGAAAGAAGAAAGAAAGAAAGAAAGAGAGAGAAAGAAAGAAAGAAAGAAAGAAAGAAAGAAAGAAAGAAAGAAAGAAAGAAAGAAAGAAAGAAGACTACCTGGATCTTCTGAAAAAAATAAAATAGTTTTAACTATATAATATTAAAATTTTTATTTTCAGTTTATAAGTAAAAAAAAATCAACAACTCTTCTTAGATCCATAAGAATCATGAGGTCACAGGACAAACAGCTTCCCCTAAAAGGGAGAGTCAGGCAGAAATAAAATTACAACAAACCTTAGCAAAAATCTCCCCTGGAATCAGTGCCCCAGGAGAAAAACCTGAACTTTGATTGATGAACTTCTGGGACCTCTTAGTAGACAAGTCTGAAGGTCAAAAATTCTTGAGTAATAGATGAAACTTGTCCTTCGTAAGTTTTGTCTCCAAGACTTTGACCAGATTCTCAAAGTAATTATCAGAGAGAAATCTTTTTGTGCTTCTGGTAGAGAGAGGATTAAAGCAACCATTTTGAAATATGTTAGATCATTCGATTCCTCTTAACAATGAAGTCCTTGGGATAAACTGACCTGGAAAGCCTAACCAACTTTAGAGACGGGAAATAACCAGTTCTGATACTCTAACCACCTTGTACAACTTATACAATAGGACTGGACACATATGTAGTGGTTAGTCCATAGGCCCAGGATCACTAAAAGACTGAAATCTAATCATGAACTACAGAATGCTTTCCCACTCCCTACACCTTACCACCATATTACTAATGGCTTACATAGAGCAGTTCCTTATATCCAGAACATTATATCTGCTTACCAAGAAAAAAATTGCAATACATAACTGAAAGTAAAATATACACTTTAAAAAATAGAGTAAGCATTAGAACCAGATATAGAAGGGTCTTTTGAATTTAAAACACTACAATTAATGAGATAAGGGCTTGAATGGATCAAGAAAAGATGAGCCATGTAAGCAGAGAGATGGAATTCATCAAAAATAAATACTGGAGAGATTAAAAACAAACAAACAAAAACAAAAACAAACAAACAAACAAAAACTCCAACAGAAAAGAGTAATATCTTTGTTGGTGTTGTTAACAGATTAGACATGGCTGAGGAAAAAATCTCCAAGCCTAACCAACTTTAGTGAAGGTAAATATCACAAACTGAAAAGCAAAGAGAAAAAATAACTGAAAAACAAAGACAACTACAAGAGGTTCAAATTACCCATAATGAGATTACTAGAGGGAAAGAAAATGAGAAATAAATATTTTCAAAAAATGAAAAAAAATTTTTCCGAATTAATGCCGGACACCAAACCACAGATACATAGAGTTCAGAGGTCATCAGGAAGAATAAATGACAACAAAAGAACACACACACACTCATACACACACACAATTAAAAACAAAAACAATAACAAAACAAAACCATTCCACCTATCCATATTTCAAACTACAGGTAATCAGAACAAGAAAACCCTGGAAGAGATGTAAAATGTGCCTGTACTTATGATGGAACAAAGGTAACAATTCCACCTGATTTCTCAGCAGCCAGGCAATACAGGAGAGTGGAGTGCAGCATTTATATGGTCTTAAGGTTAAAAACAATAAGCAAGAAAGAAAATTCACCAACCTAGAATTTTGTATCCTCTAAAATTAACCTAAGAGAGTGAAGGACAAGTAAAGACCTCAGACAAACAAGAAGTGAAGGGGTTTGTTGCCAGGAGAACTGCCTTTCAAGAAGCATTAAAAAGAAGTAATTTAGAAAGAAGGAGAATAACTGAAGGTGAAAACTCAGATTTATATCAAAAATATCTACATACACAAAAGGATCCATAAAATGTTAAGGTAGAACTAAAAATTGTAATCTTATTCTTAATTTGTCTAATAATAGTTTATTCAAATAATAGCAATATTTTTATTGAATATCCTTATGCATATGTCATATATATGCTTATAGGTACTTATATACAAGTGAAATGAATGACACCAGTTACACAAGTGACATGAGGGAGGATTTAGGAACATTTTCTTACTATAAGGTATATATAGTATTCATAAAGTAGTATACTATAAATTTCAAATGGTCTTAGATTAGTTGTAAATATATATATTGAACTCCAGGACCACTGCTAAGTAGACATAAAATATATATAACTAATATTTCAAGAAATAACAAAAAAATGAAAGCATATAAAGTGGAAGTAGAAAGTGGAAGATAGAAATTAGAAAAAAATGAGGGCAACAAATAGAAAATAGTAAAAGATATGGTAAATATTAATGCAATTATGTTATTCTTTGAACATGAATGTTCTAAACGTGTCAATTAAAAGACAGACATTGTCAGAGTAGATTTTGAAAAGACAAATATATGCTATCCACAAGAAAACCACTTTAAACATCAAGACATAATAATAAGTCAGTGAATAGAGAAGAATATGACAAGCTGACATTCATCCATATAAAGATGAAGAGGCTACATTAATTTGAGACAGAAAAGACATCATAGCAGGGGAAGAAGAAGGCACTGCATAATAGTGAAGGAATTAATTTTCCAAGAAGACTTAACAATTCTTAATGTGTATGGACTAAACAACGGAATATCAAACTACATTTAAAAACAAATAAAATTGCAAGGAGAAATAGAAGATTTCACTATTGTAATTGCAGATCAAATGAGGAGAACATAAATAAGAACATCATTACACTCAACAATACCATTAATCAATAATACAAGCATCTTCAGACTTCATCCCCAAACAGAAGAATATATATTCTTCTCAGGGTCATATGAATTATTCATCAAGATAGACCGCATTTTTAGAGTGCAAAATGCACCTTAATAAATTTAAAATGATAGAAATTATACATTTGTGTTTTATACTACCATAAAGAATTCCTCTAGAAAGTAAAAACTGAAAACATAACTAGAAAATTTCCTAAATGCATGGAGATTAAATAACACACTTCTAAATAACACATGGGTGAAAAGAATATCTCAAGAGAAATTTGTGTATATTTTGAATTAAATGAAAATGAAACTTTAAATTCATGCTCAGAGGGAAATGTATAGCATTGAAGGAGTGTATTAGGAAAAATAAAATTATAGAATAAATTATTGAAGTCTCCAGCTTAAGAAACTATCAGAAAATAAACAGGAAAATAATAATCAATTATAGCATAAAATAATACCATTGAAACTTGTCATCAATAGAAAAAAATCAATGAAATAAAAATCTGTTTTTTTAATGACAAAATCAATGAGTTCTGGTCAGACTAACTAGGAAAAAAGTGAGATTCCATAAATTATTGATATCAGAAAAGATAGAGGGATATCACTAGAGACTCTGTGCACAATTAAATTATAAGGAAAGAATATGAATCCAAATTTGCTAACATATATTAAATGAATTAAATAGTTAAAAAACTGCCAAAACTCATATAAGTAAAGACAATCTAAATAAGTAGCACTGTGTCTATTAAATAAATTGAATCATTAAGTAGAATCATCACTAGACTAAGATGATTTGGGGGGTAGAATTCTACCAAACATTGATGGAATAAATTCTCTACCACTTATATGAGAAGATAGAGACAAGTGGAAAGACATCTTACATCATTTTATGAATGTACTGCAATTTGTGTGCTGATTCACCCAGAGTGTGTCTGAGTTGTGCTCAGGTTTTGACAGTTATAAATTGCACTGGTACAAACATAAGTATGCAGGAATGAAGTTGCTGGGTCCTACAATAAGAGTATATTTGAGTTTATGAGCAATTACTGCACCATTTTTGCAGAGTGACTATGTCATTTTCCATTTCATTCAGCAATGTATGGGAATTATAGTTTCTTATATTCTGAACAACACTAACAATTGTTAGTGAAAAACATAGGCACTTTAATAAGTGTGGTGTAGTGTCCACTCAACTTTTTTAAAAAAAATTTTGTACTAGAGATTGAACCCAGTTACGTTTTACCATTGAGCCACATCCCTAGCTCTTTTATTTTATTTTATTTTATTTTTATTTTGAAAGAATCTCACTAACTCCTTAAGTTCTCACTAAATTGCTGAGGTTGGCTTTGAACTTGCACTCCTCCTGCCTCATCTTCCAGAGCTGCTGGAATTATAGGCCGGTGCCACTACTCCTGGCTCTACTCAAATTTTAATTTGCATTTTTCAATGACAAGTGATATTGAACATGTTTAATTGTTTAAACTTACAATATATATTTCTAAGAGGAAATATATTAAGCTACATTAATCAACCCAATATGGTCAAAACTAGACACATTTGCCAAACCATCATATCTTTAGTGGTGGAGTGTCACTAAAATTTTAAAATTAATTAAAATATTTTGTCCATTGTCATATAATTTCTTCTGTCTTATATCTATTTTTAACAGCATGTTTCACTGAGCAAAGCTTTTAATTTTGTTTTAGCTCAATTGATAACATTTTCTTTTGTGAATTATTCTTTTGATGTTTAACAAAATAAAGTTACTTTAACCTGAGTTCAGGGAGCTTTTCTCTTATATTTTCTTTTTTTTAAATGTGCTTTTCATTGCCACTTAAGTCTATTATTAGTGTTTAATTAATTTTATGTGAGGTATGAAGAATAGGTCAAAGTTCTACCAATTGTATATTGATAAGTAGTCATTAGAGTACAATTTGTTTCAGAGACTGCCCTTTATCCATTGATTTACCTTTGTATCTTTGACAAAATCAATGGACTGTATTTGTTTGATTAAATTTCTGGACTCTAATTGTAATGTGTCTACATTTGATCATATTAGTTTGATTATTGTAGCTTAACATATTTCCCCTTAGAAACAGATATTGTAAGTCTCTCAACTTTGTTCTTTTTTCAAAGTCCTTTTGAGTATTCTAGTAATTGTGTTCCTTAAACAATTTATACTCAACCTGAAGATATCTATAGAAATAATTCCTTGCACTGGGGTGAGATTTCATTAAAACTACAGAACAATTTAAGAGGATTGCATTTTAATTATATTAAGTTTTCAGATTTATGAATATTATATCTTTTTTATTATTAGTTGTTCAAAACATTACAAAGCTCTTAACATTTCATATTTCATACATTTGATTCAAGCAGATTATGAACTCCCATTTTTACCCCGTATACATATTCCAGATTCACATCGGTTACACATCCACTTTTTTACATACTTCCATACTAGTGTCTGTTGTATTCTGCTGCCCTTCCTATCCTCTACTATCCCCCCTCCCCTCCCCTCCCCTCCCCTCCCATCTTCTCTCTCTACCCCATCTACTGTAACTCATTTCTCTCTCTTGTTTTTTTTCCCTTTCCCCTCACTTCCTCTTGTATGTAATTTTGTATAACAATGAGGGTCTCCTTTCTTTACCATGCAATTTCCCTTCTCGCTCTCTTTCCCTCCCCCCTCTCGACCCTGTTTAATGGTGATCTTCTTCTCATGTTCTTCCTCCCTATTCTGTTCTTAGTTGCTCTCCTTATATCAAAGATGACATTTGGCATTTGTTTTTTAGGGATTGGCTAGCTTCACTTAGCATAATCTGCTCTAATGCCATCCATTTCCCAGCAAATGCCATGATTTTGTCATTTTTTAGTGCAGAGTAGTACTCCATTGTGTATAAATGCCACATTTTTTTATCCATTCATCTATTGAAGGACATCTAGGTTTGTTCCACAGTCTAGCTATTGTGAATTATGCTGCTATGAACATCGATGTAGCAGTATCCCTATAGTACACTCTTTTAAGGTCTTCAGGGAATAGTCCAAGAAGGGCGATAGCTGGGTCAAATGGTGGTTCCATTCCCAGCTTTCCCAGGAATCTCCATACTGCTTTCCAAATTGGCTGCACCAATTTGCAGTCCCACCAGCAATGTACAAGTGTACCCTTTTACCCACATCCTCGCCAGCACTTGTTGTTGTTTGACTTCATAATGGCTGCCAATCTTACTGGAGTGAGATGGTATCTTAGGGTGGTTTTGATTTGCATTTCTCTGACTGCTAGAGATGGTGAGCATTTTTTCATGTACTTGTTGATTGATTGTAAACAATAAGATAACAAATAACCCAATCAACAAATGGGCGAAGGACCTGAACAGACACTTCTCAGAGGAGGACATACAATGAATATGATATCTTTTAATTATGCCTTCATTTATTTCTTTTATCAGTTTTGTATAATTTTCAAAGTAAAAATCATGCATATATTTTGCTTCATTTAAAATCAGAAATCTAATTTTAGGAGCAACTTAAAAAGAGTAGCTTTTTAATTTCAGATTTAAAATTAGTTATTATTAATATATTGGAAAACTACAGTTGATTTTGCATATTGATCTTATATTATCTTAATTGATAAAAATTATCTTTGTATTCCTAAAAGCTCAGTAGGTTGTTTTGGTATTTTTCGTGAAATCAAACATGTGTTTCGTAAAGATGAAAAGTTTTTTTTTTTTTTCCAAATATACACATTTTACTAACTTCTTGCTTATATTGTGTTGGATGGAAATTCAAGTGAAATCTTAAATTTTAAGACAAGATTGAATCTGGATATTGTCACGTTTTTTGCTTGATAAAGGGAAACCACTTAGTCTCTGTAAATTTGAGGTCATCTATTTTTCATTGATTCTGTTTTCTAGTTTAAAGATATTTCTTTTTAATCTCAAATGGCTGAGAAATTTTGTCATTAATGAATATTGAATTATGTCTAATGCTTTTATTTATCTACTAATATAATATTTTTTTAAATTTTTTATGTTGTACATATCCCAATTATGTTGATTTTTATGAATAGCTCTGTGACCTATCAGTAACTATAAAATTTATCATTCATTTAAGTATAAAATTCAATGTTTTCAGGAAATTTTATAAAAGTATGCAATCGCTCCAATCCAATTTTAGAACATTACTGTCACCCAAAAAGTTACCTCTGCCCACATTCACAATTATTCTCTTCCCCATTCCCATCTTTAGGTAAACTTCTACAGATTTAATCAATCTGCATATTTACTGTTGTTGGTGTTCTTAAAATCTTCCTATTAATTTAACTTAGGGTATGACATCATTTAATTTTGTAATAAAGGACTTATACAGTAGATCAGAAAGCAAAATGTTTCTCATGGTGATTGTATATATGAAAAGTTTATATTTCATTTTTGAAGTAATACTTTTACATATGGAATTCTTAAAATAAGCAATTTTTTTTCTTTCTGATTTTGGAATGTGTTTTTTTTTTTTTTTCTGTTCCATCTGTCTACCATTATTTCTGAAGTGAACCCACCTCCAGTGAAACTGATGCTGGCCATACATAATAAAACCTGCTCTTTTGCTACATTTGAGGTTTTCCTTTTTTTTTTCAAAAATTTGAATGTAAATTAATAGGTCTAGATTCATGGTATATATTTTATTTGAAACTTGCTAAACTTCTTAAATATATAGTCTGTTTTTCACAAAATTTTGGAAGTTTTTGTATATTGGTTGTCAAATATATTTCTGCTTTGTCTCTTTCACCCATCCTCTGAGACATCACTCCACATATTTTTGTACCTTTTGTGTTCTTTCAAAGGTCCATGAAGGTCTGTGTATCTATTGTTTAACACTTGTTTTTATTGACATTGGGTAATTCATTTCTAGTTAAAATTATCATATAGTATAGTATTGCTCTATGCATAGAAAAATGCTCAAAAGAAGTGCAAGAAGATAGGCACAGTCGTTTCACAGTGGGAGTAAAAGAGAGTGGAAGGAAGGAAACTAGAAATGCTGAGCATAAACATGTCTTCTAATTTGCAAAAAGAGAGGTATATTTAAAGTGTGTATGTTTTACGAAAAACATATTAGGTGAGGTAGATAGTGTATGAGAAATATTATCACCATTTAAACATGAAGAATTACACTTAAAGAGACTATGAGAGGTCAAGATCATCAAGCTAAGAATACAATGTGGATCTTGAGATTTCATCTCACTCAAGTGAGAAAGGCAACAATCAAGAATAAAATTAACAATAAAGTTTGGCAAAAATGTAAGGAAAGTGTACACTCATACATTGCTGGTGGAACTGCAAATTGGTACAACTACTCTGGAAAGCAGTATGGAGATGTTAGAAAACTTGGAATGCAACCACCATATCCATAGTTGTGATATGTTTTATAAATTGCTTTCCACTTTCTATTTCATCAAAAGCATTTCCCATATTTTATAAAGTCTTCATAAATGGTCTTTGAAATGGCCAAATAGTATTTGATTGTGCATATTTATAGTAACATACTTAAAGTATAGAGGTTATCCCAATCCTCAATATATACTCAACAGACTAAAAACCAGCATTCTACTGACTTGAGTATCCAAATTATACCCTGTACTTCAGTGCATCTGACATATACATAGAAGTTCTTCAACTTGCAACAACATCTCAAGTTTGCTTCCCCTATCTTTTGTGAATATACTTTATATTGTATATTTTTAAATCTTTTCAATTCTCTGAAAGCAAGCTTGAAGAATCTCTTCTTTGGTTACATGCAATAGACTGCCTGACTATAAAATAAAGGCAGGGAAAATGTGTTGAGACATAAGGTTTTAATTGGATTTGTTATGATTCTTAATTCCTTTATAACTTAATTTTTCCAGTTATGAGTTCAAATATTTTTCAATGAAAATAATTTGTTAGATTTCTCCCACTTTTAAAGAAACCAAAATAAAGCAATTTTCTATGAATTTTTAGTCATAGTCAATTGTACTTCTTCTTCTGTTTTCTTTGTTTTCCTCAGATATGACATTTAGGAAATTCTTTTTAATTCTGTATCCCTGATTTCACAGAGAGTATTCATTCCAAGTTATTGTAGTAGCAAACTTACAATATTAAAAAATTAATTAAAAAATAATTAAAATTGTGGCAAAACTTCTGGTGCTTTAGTAAAGGGAAAGTGCATTAATCTAAGGCTGATACTGTAATTTTCCACTGTTATAATATAAGGTAAGTAGACCAGGGGTGTCAAAAGTATTAAAATGGTTAATGAAGAGTCCAATGTTTTTAGTAAATGTACAATAACTATATTGAGAGATGTGCATATGTGACTTCTTCATTCTGCATGAAAATTTCTTTGTAAATGTGAGATAGTTTTTAATTTTTTCATTAGTAAGCAATCTGAATAACATTAATTGCTAGAATCACCACAGCTTTATACAGATACTTGCACAGTTTTGTCACAAACTATATTGTGAGTGTACCTATTCCCTTCCTAATAAGATTTGCATTCATTACTATTTATGATTATGAAAATTCAATATTATTTTGTTTGTAACAAAATATGAATTTGTTTAACACACTATTCATTTACTTCTGAGGTCTCCTAGTTTAAAGTTGAACCCAAAGAAAATGACTAGATGAGTTCAGTTCATCTTATATTTGTATTATGAAACTTATTTCATGCCCTTAGAAGAAATACATTTGAACACAATTTCCTTTCAACAAAAGTGAGTCAAAATTTATAGCTGCACATTAATAAATACAATAATCTACACAAAAATATGCAATTTAAATTTTAGACATAATCTTTCACTTATCAGAAAATCAGCTTTATTTGTAAAATGTTACTTGAAAATTCATCTAATTTTAAAAACAGATCAAAGGGCCTTCTATGCACCTCATACTTCCAGTAAAAACTCACTGAGATAAAATTCATTAAATTCACTAAAGAATTTTTCTGGCCTTAACCTGGTTTACTGCTTTTTAGTGTTAAGGGTAGTATCCTCGTTCAACAGACTTTAAGGAGCCCTCTGGATTTTTTACCGAACAGCATGTTACTATTAATAGTTTAGTTTCTTTAATGAGTTGTTTTTCAGGAGAGAAAAATACATGATATATTTTCAAACAAAATTTTAATTTAAAAAACATTAATTCAAAAATGACTTTATCCTGCTATAGTAAAATCTACTTTCTGTTTTTATGCTTTTATTATGTATTATAGTTATAATATTAGGGTTCATGTTGGTGTAATCTTACATGCATGGCATATACTTGTCCTACTTTGATCCTCAGTATTTCCCATTTCCATCTTCTATTCCTTACCTTTGTTTCTCTTCCTCTGCTTTACTGATCTTCCTTCTATTTAAATATACATATTTTTAATTCCTATTTTATAGGTATACATCAAGGTGAAATTCACTGTGCTGTATTCATATATGTAGATAGCATAATTTGGTCAATTTCATTCTACCATTCCTTCTTCTTCCCTTCCCTTTCTCCTCCTCCTCAATCCTCTTCATATACTCCACTGGTATCCCTTTTATTTTTATGGGATTCCCTCATCACCACTACTTTTCTTTATTTTGGTCTATCATTCGCATATGAGAAAAAAAATTCAACATTGACTTCTGAGTCTGGCTTATTTCACAACTTGTGATGTTTTCCAGATCCACCCACTTACCAGAAAATGCTGATTTCTCTTTTCCTTATGGCTGAGTAAAACCCCATTTTGCATATATACCACATTGTATTTATTCATTTTTCTGTTGTTGATGCGCACCTGGACTGGTTGTATAACTTGGTGTTTTAGTCAGCTATTTCACTGTTGTGATTAAAAAAACCCGATCAGAACAACTATAGAGGAAGAAGAGTTTATTTGAGGGCTCACAGTTTCAGAGGTCTCAATCTATAGACAGCAGACTCCATACCTCAGGGCTCAAGGTGAGGCAGGACATCATAGCAGAAGAGTGTGGAATTTCTCACAAGAGAAATTCCACTGACCAGATACAAATATATACCCCAAAGCCATGCCCCAATTCCCACCTCCTCCAGCCACACCCTACCACTTCAGTTACGATGCAGTTCATCCCTATCAGTCAATTAATTCACTTATTAGGTTGAGGCTATAATCTTGTATTTCTCCTCCAAAACTACTGGCATTGTCTTGCATGTTAGTTTTGGGGGGACAGTTCACATCTAAACCATAACGCTTGGATATTGTGTTTGGGCTGCTATAAATATTGATGTGTTTGTATTTTCTAATTAGTTATCATGTAAATATTTAAAAAAAAATTTTCTAATGAGACCTATCAACAGCATTAGATGGTTTCCTAATGCCCAAACTTGTCAATATTTTAAACACACACACACACACACACACACACACACAATATTTTACATACATATAAAATCACATCAAATTCCTTTTTTTATAATTTTCTTTAATTATTATTTATTTTTCTCAAATCAAACAAAAACATAAAAGAAGGAGACAAGAGTGTTGTTTCTATTGTTTGTTTTCACCACCACTTCTATGTATCTAGGTCAGACTTCTATGTTCATATTCAGTCAAAAAAGTAAAAGTGTATTTATGAATATTATTATATACCTGCCAATATAGGTTAGGTGTTTTAGTGAGCTTTTTTTACTGCTGTGACCAAAAGACCTACTCTAGAAGAGGAAAGTTTATTTGAGTGCTCACAGTTTCAGATGTCTCAGTCCATAATGGGCTCCATTTCTCAGGGCTTGAGATGAGATTGAACATCACTGCTGAAGAGTGTGGTACAGATGATGAAAGAGCAGAAAGAGAGACTCCAATAGCTAGGCATAAAATATATACTCCAAGGGTATGTCTCTAGGTACCCACCTCCTCCAGCCTCACCCCCTTCCACCCCATCTTCAATTACCACAGAGTTAATCCCATCAGGGATTAATCCATTGATTGGGTTGAGGCTCTCATACCCAATTATTTCTCCTCTAAATCTTATTTCATTGTCTGAAACATGAGCTTTTGGAGGACACCTCACATACAAACCATAACAATAGGTGAGAAAAAGCAAAATAATCTTGGCTAAAAGATACACATTGCTCTTTTATATACCTCTACTTTATGAAAATATTTTTGCCATGAAATATTAAAAGTGAGTTAAAATCCATGCTCATCACTTCATTTCATGAACTCTCTTTTGAGCTCAGATTAATCCAAACTAGACAAACTAACATCTGATACTTTTCAAAAAAATCTCAAGTATGAAAATAAATGAGATGAGATTACAAAACCTTTTAGATTTCCACAGCATCCCAGACTCATTTAATGACTCTTAATTGAAAGGCAGAAATTTTAAGAAAGAAAACAGGAATGTCAATCTAGAAGGAAAGGGAAATGTATGTCAAAAAAAGAAAAAAAGAAAGAAAGGAAAGAGAAAAAATTGGTTACCCAGTCATGAATATGTCTTCCAAATAAGTCTACCAATTTAGAGATAATGAAATTTCTGCTATTGCTTTGACTTATAAGCAGAAATCCCCAGAGATCTTCTTTTAAACATTTGAAAATAAATTGTTTCATTAGATTATTGTAGATTAAATATCCTTTGTGTCTTAAGAAGAAAAATGAAAACCAAATGACCCCCCAAAAGCAGTATATACAATATAATGACTCAGGAACACATATAGGGCAAACCCTTTTTCAGAAACTTAACCAAGAAAATTGACCTTTACTGTGGGAACAGGAGAGAGAAAGAACACATTAGAACTAATAACTGGTAGTTATTATATAAAATAGGTCTTAGGTCATTTCATTTTTCTGTGAAGTAAAATAGTTACCATAGCATGCTGAAGGACCTTGAACCATCTATTTCATAGATATTTGAATTAAATATGGCTCCTGGTGCAATAAAAATCCCTTATTAGTTTTATCACCCACTTTCTTTTAACATCTATTTAGTGTGAGTCATTTCCTTTGCCTTGTGTGAAAACTTAAGCAATTATATGACTTTGGTAGTCATAGATGTGCATCATCCAAATCTCTTACTGAAACAAGCAGCTTAATCTTCTGATGTCAATAGTCATAATGCCTTTGGACCATCACTAAATCCCGTGGGCTGCTCATAGTGAATGGCTGACCACTGAAGCAGTAATTGAGTCATTTATGAAAGTATGGAACTCTGAAATTCAATTCTGACTCCAAGAAAGCAACTTGCCCAGGGAAGTTTCCTTTTTTTTCAGGGAGACGGCAGGGGGGACTTGGGATTGAAAATAGAGGTCTCCACATCCCTAGCCTGTTTTTAACTTTTTAAATTTTCAGACAAGTAAATTGCTTAAGGCCTCACTAAGTTGTTGAGACTAGCTTTGAACTGGCAGTCCTCTTTCCTTAACCTGATAACCACTGGGATTATGAAGTGTACCACAGTGTCTGGTTTAGGAAACAATTGGTTCAAAGTCTTTGTACTTTCCACACTTCTCCCAAATCTTCTTATCCACCCCAGCTCCCTCAGGGAGACAGGCATAAGACCTGATTTTGTACCTAAAGATTTTCCCTATACTCTCTAGTTCTTTCTCGCTCTTTTTAAAAATAGAGATTTGCTTCAATGAATATGGTACATAACCAAGCCCATTTTGACATCTGTATCCCTGAGGATCCAAACCAATATAATGACATTTTAAAAATTACAAACATAATACTAATGAAGAAATTAGAATTTTGAGTATCAAGGATGAGTCCAAATTTAAAATTTAAGCCCAAATTCTTAACTCAGCTGACTTAATAACAAACTTCCTCACTACCATCTCACTGTCAGGAATAGAAACCTTTATTATTTATTATTATTATTAAAGAATGCAGTTTGGAGCATTCTACTTCTTTCTCTCTCCCCTACTCACTATAGTTGTTAGCCAGTGGAGGGAATTTGGAGAAGGAATGAAAGGGAAAATTTATGAATAAGAAAAAAATTCAATAAGGAATGGATTTTCTAATGGATTTTCATTCCATTTCCAAAACATTTCCAATTTATTACAGCCCTTCAGAATCTTGCATTACCTTGTTCCTTACTATTTTTTTTTACTTTTTATTGGTTCTTTTTACCATTAGGATTCATTTTACATAATTAAAAATATAGAATATAATTCATTCTATTTCAGACACCAGTACTGCCTCCTCCCCCTTCTCACTCCAGCTGTTCCCTTCCTTCCACTTTACTAATCTTTCTGATATTTCTAGATTTTTAAATAATTAGTATATGTGGATGTAGATGATGGTAATATTCAAAAGTCATCTAAAAGTGGATCAAAGACCTAGGAATTAGAAAAGAATCCCTGAAACTGCTGGAAGAAAATGTAGGCCCAACAGTCCAACATGTGGGCTCAGGAAATGACTTCCTTAAGAAGACTCTTTAAATCACAAGAAATAAAACAAAACAACACCAGTAACTGGGAGAACATCAAATTTAAAAGCTTCTTCACAGCAAAGAAAATAATTAATAATGTGAAGACAGAGTCTACAGAATGAAAGAACATCTTGGTTACCTGCTATACAGGCATTAATATCCAGGATATTAAAATAACTCAAATAAAAAAAATTATTTGTCCAAAAGGACAAATAACCCAATCAATAAATGGGCAAAGGAACTAAATAGACACTTCTCAAAGGAAGACATGCAAATGGTCAACAAGGTCAACAAATATATTAAAAAGTGTCCAACATCAATAGGAATTAGAGAAATGCAAATTAGTCCAACTACTCTTGAAAGCAGTATGGTGGATTCCCCAAAAAACTAGGAATGAAACCACAAATAACCCAGGTATCCTACTCCTTGGTGTATATCTACCTTGTTCCTGTAAGTTGGGATTTTTTTATCCTTCTAGTCTGCTTTGGTTGTCAACACACATTGCACCTCTCAGGTGGTTTCTACCTACATTAGCTTTTGCTAGCTAGCTCTAGACAAAGACAATTTTGTTTTTAAATCTTTCTCTGTAGAGAGTTCTTGGGAAATCACTTCCATTATCTTCTAAGGTTCAGGTGAAGGAACAGCATATCCCATCTGTGAGTGATTATCACAGATGGCAAAAAACTCTTATCAAAGAGTTCTTATCAGTAAATTGTAGCCCATCACAAATTTTGCCTATTTTATACCTTCATTCAATTTACACTTCTAAAAGTTATGACGAGAGTTCTCCAATTGTTCCTATGAATATTTTCAAGAGATGATTCTTCTTCATTTCTCAATTTAGCATTTTTCATATCATAATTATTTGTGTCTTTTTAGAATTTTGCTACATTTGTAATAAATACAAAATTGTGTTCCCTTAAAAAAGATCACTTATAAATGAAGAAGTATAGATTTGAGATGAGATGTTTGAAGTACTTTATTTCTCTCATGTTCACTGAGACTTGTTAAAATTAATTGGTAATATTTTTCTGGGTAACTAGAACTTAAAATTTGAACTGCAGTATAATAGGTAAATATCAAGCTTGAAGTCAATTTTTAAATGGTCTAGATGGTTTACTATATTCTCTGAATATTTTACTTATGGTACTTAATCAGAGTTGCAATTTTATATTTCAATTGTGGAGTTTCACAAGTTGAGAATTTTGGAGTTGGTTTCCAAAAGATATTGGTGCAAATTAAGGAAAAAAAGACAAAATTCAGGAAAATAAGATTAAGCTGATTTAAAGGAAATAATAGTTAAATAAGATTTTAAGAATGGTTGCAGATTTTTAATCACAATAGCAGGTGGATTTTCATATCTCAGCAAGAATACTTTGCTTTTCAATAAAACTGCTAATAAAGGTTTAAACTTGTTAATGGTTTTCCTCTGTGTGATACTATTTAAGGGTCTTAAATCTTATGATACATGGGTATATATTAGTCTGAGGAATCTAAAGCACAAAACACTAATTGTTTTTCTAATCTATTTTTTATACTAGAGAAGGTAATTGAACAGCTATGTTGTGCAATATTCCCCAAGTTTAGTCTATGTGTAAAAGTTGTATTGTATAAGTACATAGAAATCTTCCAATTACTGTTTGAAACATCTATATAACTGTAGGAGGATATTTATTGTAAATATTATGGATTGGATGCAAATACGTATATATTGTACAGTGAACTCAAAACAGGATTGTTCTCTAAAAATGTTTTTATATTTTTCTTGATGTTGAACTTGAGAAGAAAAAATAAATTCCCTTTATGCACAGGTGCCATTGCTCTATGCAAACTGATCCTTTCATCTCCTGAAGTTTAACTTGTTTTCTGATAGTTCTATTCTAACTGAAGCAAGTTAATGATTTGCTTAGTAACCTTTATTTGGAGACTGTATTCTCTCTAAAATATGTATCCTTTAAACCAATGAATTGTAC